>NC_133809.1:8558930-8821714 GCF_043250625.1 Sebastes fasciatus | reverse complement strand
ATGCCAAAATACACTGGAGGGGGGCTTTAATGTCATCTTCTTTGTGAATGGAGAGACAGAATGGAACAGAGTTAGCAGGTAAGGAGCAAAATTGTGCAGCTGTGGCGATAAAGGGCTGATGTGTAGGTGGAACCAGAACTGTACTGGAGCTTCCACTGTGGGCAACTTCCTCGCTGCATGACTCACCACATGAGATTGGTGCATACCTTAAACATACACTCATATTCAATATTGACGTGCAATTTGCGCATTCGGTGTTTACATTGAATAATGTGACATTAGACTAATATCACTCCTCGAGTTGAAGCTCATACTTTTTATGATAACATCTTGTATCTGATTTTGAGTCCTCAATCGACCGGGGCCAGAGGCTGTTGTGTTTTTGTCTAACAGTCCCCACACACAGGAAGTGAGTCCGTCTGTTTACAACAATTCCCATCACATTGCTGTCATGTGAGATTAAAACTTCCCTCTGCTATCATAAGAATCTTCTAAGGGTTGAATACTTTGACGCCATTAGAGGATGAAGAGTTGTGTAATAATAATGTTGAAACTTCTTTCTGAGGTCAAAGAGAGAGAGAGAGAGAGAGAGAGAGGCATAGAGTGGGTATTTGTAGAGCTCAGTATTCAGCCATGATTTATTTCCGCTGAGGTAATATCAAGGCCGGCGCCCTGAAAATGTCTTTGCTTCAACAAGGTGCCTTGAGCCGGATAAGAGGGCCTAAAGCTCCCAGTTCAGCAGCATGATGGATGAAAGTGTTCTATCTTGTTTATGCAACCTGACACAAGGCATCTGCTGGCCTCTGGAGAGCTCGCTTCATGCTATAACAGCCCTCTACCCTCCCTATTAGACAGTGAAACAGAGATTATCAAGGTATTTCAGATGTAGGAGATACAGTGGAGGGTTTAGGAAAATTACTGCTGACTCAAGGACTTTAAATTCATTCAGTTTTTTTGGAAACATTATCTGCATTTGTTTTACTTGGCACTGAACAACACCTTTCTTAAATCTAATACTTACAGTCTTAAATATCTGATACCTTATAGTTACAGCACATTAAAACTTTAAGACTTGATATTTGAGATTTTGAGAGAAATGTCTTGACAACTATTGGATAGACTGTCATGAAATTAGGTACAACCATTTATCCCTCCCTCAGGATGAATCCTATTGACTTTTATGATCCCCTTGACCTTCCATATAGCGCCATCATCAGGGCAAAATTTTAATATGCCCAAGACTTTGGTTTATGACTTGAGTTTAGTGCTAATTTGCAAGTGTTAACATGCTAACATGCACAACTAAGATGGTGAAAGTGGTTCATATTACACCTGTTAAATATTGACTTGTTAGCATTGTCATAATCTCTATAAACAGATTCATGTAGAATCTGTAGGCAACGGGACAGGATTTTGGCATCGGACACGTTCTGTTTTTCGTTTGAGTAGTATTGACCAATCACGTTCAAGCAGGCTTTGGTTGAATGCAGGTAAACAGTCCGTGTGAAGAGAAAAGAGGAGGAACGCATTGGCCAAAATGCAACCTGTGTGCACACTGGCTATTGTCTGACGATGATTTCGCTTTTTGTTGTTTTGAAATTAGCTACTAAACTCGCTACTAGTGAAACAATCTCTCAACTCCAACTCCAGTGTCGCATCTCAAGTTGCTAATCGGACTGTAAACAATGATCAGCACATGGAAGAGGAAGTCTTGGCCCGGATATCTGCTGGCTACACTGGAACCCCAGAAATATAGCCCCTTTCCCCCAGAGGCTTATCTGTCGTCAGACCGATAGCCGATGGGGTCCAAGAATGGCATTGCCATTGTCAGCTTTTTTGCATGCAAACATTAGCATTTGGCATGTCTCCTTAGAATAAACATATCCTTTTTAGTATACATTCAACCCCACATCAAAAAATCCAAACTAACCCGTTCAGTTATTTCCAAACATAGCTCAATGTTGACTCAGCTAGTGCTAGCATTCACATTATTCATAACCGTATTGATTGGCTTCGATTAGCTTACTTTGGTAACCTACTTCACTGCTATTTGCTAACGTCTGAGTGGACGTTTCCATTAGAAATAAAATGTACGGAGATGGATCCGCCCTTTAAGCAACACCAAGTTTAAATCTAACATGTGGCTAAAATTAGGAAAAGCAGAGTTTAAGCTCATATCTGATCTTCTACAGTACAATAAACCTTTCAACAAAGTGGCCTACTGAATTTACTACCTGTCTTCATGCCACATGTTCCAGCAGACAAACACCTCGCTAAAAGACATGACATTTTGAGTGATGGAATAGCGTGGACAACCACGGATCAAGTCATAGAGCCACATCCCCGTATCCTGCTGGCTAAGCTATTGTGGATCTTCACCGTAAATCCAGGACTGTGCCGATATAGTAAAATGTTTCATTAGATGTTATAGTATACTCTATTATTCAGCTGTAACATTCAGGTTTATTGCTCAGATTGTGAAACCCTATCTATCAATCCCCTGATCATTTTTCTTTATGAAGAAAATAAGTTCCCAGCCAACTATTTAAGTTTTATGGATTCTGTTATGAATTCTGGGCAAGCTTCCTATTTTCCAGTATATCAAGCAGGAGAGGGGTAGACGCCACCAAGGTGGAAAGTTTGGCAAACTAGCGCAGGTGTGGATAGATGTGTGCTAAAACTGGAGCTTTTTTATGGCCTGAACTGCTTCAATGGAGCCAAATCATGTAGCAAAACCCAACCAGCATTCACTGGTTACGCCAATATGCTTATGCGGTTTTTGCTTTTTTCAGATTACACAAATAAATAAGTACGTATGGAAAAAATCTGCCAAACAATGTGCTGCGGGACACGCTGTAATCATTATATAGTCATGTAATGTACCATAAACGTCATAGCGCGAGGCAGTGATGGAGTGTGTTTGCTCTTGTGCGGGCTCGCTTGGTTTTTGCTCCATATGTGAAGACCGCTGCTTCAATATCTCCTCCTCCATCTGTCTTTGTCATATGACTAACTCAAACATAATCTCCCATTCTGTGTTTTTTTTTCTCATCCTTGACACCCTCAAGCTCATTTTGAAAACATTTCTGCAGGACACAAATCCCCTCAGACAAACAGCTGCTTGCATAAACTTTACCCCTTTCTTATACGGTATTTAAATGGGAAAACAACAAGAGAGAAAGAAATGAAGACAGCTGAAGAGAAGCAGAGGGATGCAGAGGGAGGGAGGGAGGGAGGGAGGCAGAGACGGGCCCGAGCACCAGTATAGGGAGAAAGTGCGGAGTCATGCTGCAGGAATGCTGGAGGGGGGGATTGCTGGCGTGACTGGCCCATTTTTCACAGCCATAATCAGAGCCAGCTGTCAGTGAGAGGGCCCATAAGATGGAGAGGGGGAGTAGGGAGGACGAGGGATAGGGAGGGGAGGGAAGGAGTGGGAGTATTGGGTTTTTGGAAGTAGTTAAAAGGCGAGGGAAGGAGGGGGAAGGCAAGGGAATAAAAAGGAGAAGCTGGTGGAGTTTTCGTGATGTTAATTTATTTCCTCTCTTTATGAGTAAAAGAAAAATCTGCGTTTGTGTAAACACGCCTTCGTGCACGCATGATAACAGTTGAAAGGAGGATCAGACTGTGGCCTTCACTCGGCCCGGTTGCAGCCTGAACCAGGTTAAAGGAGGATGGATGGGGGGGGGGGGGGGGGGGGGGGGGGGCAGGGTGGAGCTTCCTGCCTTCCTGCTGCTTCTGGGATGTCTGCAGTGAAGAATGACAAAGCAGAAGCTCTCAAACAGCGTCTCCATGGAGTGTACAGAGCAGGGGTATAAAAGAACAAAGACTACAACCCACATAAAAACTAATCAAATAATATCATGACGTGCAATTTTCAGATTTTCAGCGCATTATCGCAGATCAGGAACAGATGCATCTTTGACTAAAAATCAGCTTACAGTGCAGTACTTGTGTTATGCACATCTGTGGCTGTGGTAACGCTGCTGCTACCAGCCATGCCAGTGCTTTTACAGTCCCAGAGCTCCGAATGTAAACTCCTGGTGTGTTTATGTTTAGTCTACGGCCGTACGGTACATCTTCCGTCCGCTATATGTGAGGTTCTCTTGTGTTTTTGTCCCGCGACAAATGTGTTCATCCTCCCAATTGTAGGTCAAATTCGTGAACTTGTTGCACCCTAAGTTGATGAATCATGAAAAGAGATGATCCTGATGACGCTTTCACTCGTAAAACACCCTCTGCGGGAAAGAATAAATCTGATGTGAATTATTGCACAGTCTTTTCCTGACGTAGGTTAAGGTATTAAGGTTCTGTGACGAGATCTTTTTATGACCTATCTTCCTTACACAATGACACGTACTTTATATGACCCTCAGTAGTTTGATGGAAAAAGGCTCCAGTGGGAACGACTTGACGTGTTGATTTTTTGGTGATTCATGGCCGTTAAAGAGGTGACCTCCTCGAAGTTGGAGTACCGACTCTTCACGTCAACCCCACATGCCTCTGACACAGACGGTACCCTCGAGACTTCCAAGAAACAGTGTCCCTAGCTAATGAACTTTGCAGCCACTACACTGATGTCTTTCTTTCCTAAGTGGGTTAAAATAAATGACCGTGTCGCTTGCATTAGGCTCTGCTTGAAAGTTTTCTTAGAGAACTGGTTTTCTTTGACGCAGAGGCCTCCTCACCTGTTATTGTTTTTAAAAATACCCCCACTTTATATTATTACAATGAGCTGTTAATAGAGGACGCGCCCAAGCAGAACACTTTAGAATCATACATCTTAGTGTCTGACAAGCTATTTTAGGCTCTAACAGAACTCCCCTTTCTGCCCACTTCCTGTGCTCAGGTCTTCGCCGTAGTTCAAACACAACAGGCTCACAAATCAACATGAGCTCGAGGCAAAAATGCCCGTGACAGGTTTTTTTTTTTAAATGCCCCCAAACGTAAAGATTCCTGTGAAATCATAAGCAGTAAAAAGTCCACGGTGGCCACTGACATTTCAAGTATTGAGGTGAAAGGATGATTTCTGTTTTGTGTGGGCCGTCGTCAATGAGTCTGTCCACAGAAACAGAAAGAAAGACGAACTGTGTTCCGATTACGTACCAAATACTAATTGTGTTCAGTATCTAATTGAATAGTGTGCAGTTTTTGCAGTCATAACAAATCAATGCTCACTGCTTTTCTGTTTATAACAACAGGAAATGATACAAGGCATGTCTGGTTCAGCCTGCTAAAGCAAAACAGAACTGCTGCTGGGCCACATTTTAACCCCCCAGTTTCATCAAATCTCTCTGTACTGTGTCCAGTTATTCCATGCTGGACCAAGTTTTGTGTTTGGTTATTTGATTTAACACTAATTCATTAAGGAATATGCAACTCATAACTGAAGTAACTGCTCTTTTCAACATGTCACAGTAGGAAATGTGTAAATAAAAAATGTAATGATGGCTGAATTCCATTTAGTTTCTTCTATTTCAGGGTCCTGGTGTCGCACTGTCATGGCTTAAGGCCTTTACACTCCGGGGACGTGACGAATAAACGACACAAAAATGTGAAATTCTAGCATGCGAACATTATATATCTAGGGCTTTTATTGTGAAAAGTAAGAATGGAAGGAGTGGATCTGGTCTGCGCTCCCTTTGTCAAGGTTGAAAGGAGTAATAAAGTTTGCCGTCTTGGTTCAGACTACGGAGCCTCCGAGTTGTTGTTTCATAAATATAGGCACAATTCAACCCGTTACACACAACGTCATTGGTTGATGTCTTTATTTGCGGTGCGAAAGCTCAGAAAATCAACCTTGTTCAGAGAAAAAATGATGATGCTTTTTCGCTGCGTAATATTTGCGTTCTGTGTGAAAGTATTCATGGCAAAAATGACAGTTCGAAAAAAACGTCTTGCCCTTCAAATTAATCACAAAAGGCCTTTACTGGGATGCCTAAATAGAACAGAGACATCATTAATGTTATTAGTGACTCCTGTGCTTTTCCTCTTATGACAATCCAAAATGCTTGCTTGGGAAAAAGGCCAATGCAAGTCTTGAAACCCTCTCCGAGACAGGACTCCACCTAAAGGCCCTTATCCTGTCAGCTGATATTGTGCTTTGATGCTGCTCATTTCTAAACTAATTTTACATCAGCACAAACCAGGAGACCCAGTAAACGGCGGGTCACAATAAACGTTTGTCCTGCAAGTTTTGGCTCCATCTCCAGTTCACTTCTGTTGAAGCCAAGTGAGTTCACGAGTGTGTTTCCTGTTTCTCTGTGATTCACCTTTGTTCAACTTTGACTGTGAGGATGTGCAGGGTCGGCTAATGGAAACACTTCTTTGTGCAAACTGCATTGTTGGTCTCAAACACTGTTAAAAAGTTTGTGATTGTAAACATACTTCAAATGAACGTATTGTGTATTTATTAGCAATCTGAAATGCATGATTTCATACCAACTTTCCCTGTATTAGCTGTGTGTTCATCCAGCTCAGCTCCCTCTCATTTCTCTGCGCGGGAGTTGTTTATCAGACTGGGAGCAAGTGGCCTGTAGCCTCTCTTGAGTTTCAGCCAAGTCGAAAGTGGAACGGGTTCAAACGCTGGACTTTTGACTCCGACAGTGTGTGGACTCATGTGGCCCGGCTGGTCCATTATCAGAACTAGGGGGGCACGCTGACCCTCGCCAACCTTGATTTTGGGAAAGTGCAGCGTCTACTATGAAGTCATTACTCCATCGCCCACAGAACAAAAGGTGAGACCATGTCTGGGTTGGACGGTTTCTAAAAAACCCTCTCAGATGGTGAAGGGTCATGTTGAGTCAAAGGTTGTTTTGTTGACTAGTGATGTAACACAGAGCGTTTCAGTGAAAGTGGAGCTGTGGGCTCTTTTCATGTCTCTCTTGTGTGTTTCCTTTAACTGCGTCTTTTTTTCTTTCTCTTTCAGTCTTGCTTATTTTCTTTTTTCGACACACAAAGAGAAAAACACATTCACACACACGCAGCCTCTTGTCTTAACTCTGAATCTCCAGTTTCTTCCTCAGTGTGTAGAGATTAAGCTGAGAGTGTCCCCTCTTATCAACTGAAGATGATTTTCCCCTCGCGTCTGCACCGCGGAGCTTCTCCTTGGGTACTTTCCAGGGCACTTTCTTCTGTTTGGCAATGTGTTGCCTTGTTTACCGAGCTGCTGAAACTCTGGCGACACCACAGGCTGTGACTCACACTGTGAACCCGGCAGTCGCTAGTTCAAGGTTCAGTTTACAAACAATGTTCTCTCTGGCCACGGTCACACTCGTCCTTCTGATGTGCTTTTTGAGATCTGACTCACTTTTTATATCCGTGAATCACAGTAGTAAATCTCCTTTGATTTGAGTTTATGTCCTGGCATCACATAATACAAGTTTAATTCCAAAATGAGAGATCCACTCTTATAATAATATCACAGCAATGCTGTCAAAATGAATAATAATAAAGCACATGATGAGGTTAATATTAAAGGTTATGAGTCACTCTGTGCTGTTGATAATCTCATCAGCGTTTGAGAAATATTGACTGATCTGATAAAATCAAGTTGCAAAGTTTTTCCAAAATGGCCCGGTCCTACAATCAAGGTTAACAGAGGATATTTTCTTATCTTTAATCACCAGGTTATGACTAATAAGATGTAGGTTAGACATGATTGCCTCCACACAGCCTGCTTTATTCTCTATCATATGTTTCAGTACCAAGAAATGTTCAGGCAAGCATCGGTAGAGAACATTTAATGTGGGTTGATGACGATAGAAATGAGGATTAGAGATAATTTGCGGATTTGAGTTCACGTTCAAGTGTCAGTTTTTTCTGTGAACATAACACATGCAGCTCTCACTATCGGCCTCGTGCCACTGCCGCACAGCTCGCTGCAGGAACTTATGTCACTTCCCCTCTTATCTTATTGATGTGGAAAGAGGAAGCCCCCTTACTTTCCCCAGACCTACTTATCACAGCTCTACAAAAAGTGTGGTAATGTTATTTCAGAGCCGAAATAACCTGAATTCTTCACATAGCAGAGCCACCGAGCAAATGTCAGAATCAACTTTTATTTCCTGGCTCATAACACACCAACCTGTGCTCAGTCGTATCGAGCAGGATGTTGGGGGTTATTCTCTGGCAGACATCCGTACCACCCACCGGGTTGTTTCTGTGCCTTGTACTGTATGAGTAAAAGTTGTGCTGCAGACTGTATGGAACATGCAGAGGAGGCGAGGAGCGCTCCGCTCTTTGATGCTGCTCTGTACATATGAAGGCATGAAGCGTCTCACCGTTCAGCCGTTTAACCCGTTCGTGCCCACACAAGAATAAGTTAGTAGCATGAAAGAACAACAACAGCCTTCTTCGTTAGGAAACCCCCCCCCCATTGGATTTACTTAAGCACTCTGATATGCTTCATTATCATTTCCATGATGTCCATGGATCATCAGTCGGGCCAAAGGTCTTGTTATTTAGGTCAGAAAGTTTGTTGTTCTGCAAGATGTCATAGAAATGGCCACCCTTGTGTTTCCTAAGATATACTGTAGGGCCTATAAGACAATGTTCCAACCCATAAACATCACAGAAGTAGAACGCAAACCAACCTTCATCAATGTTTCCATGTTAACTGACCCAATAAGTATGATTTGGTAATCTACAAGAAGATAGAAGTCATCTAGAACCGGGCTGAATTTTGTAGTAAAGTATTGTAACCATATTGCCAAAACCAACAATTTTTTAATTCAGACTTTCTACAATATCTGTGAGGCTCTACTCAAACACCATTTGTAGCTATACCTACGAAAAGTAATGCACTGCAATATATATATGTCCCACAAAATCAATTTGAATGTAATCCACATAATCGTGAACCAGGAAATACTGTATGGCTTTAGCTTTGGCCCAGGAGTTCGGCATCCGTGTCCCGTGTGAAACCAAAAGTCAATGTTGATTTATTTGTCACGTAACTTCCGTACTTAGGTTAGGCCACTTTCAATGTTTTTTTAACCCGAACCACAATCTTTTTCTAAACCTAACTAAGTAGTTTTACTGCCTAAACCTAACCACAGTGTGAAGAAAGACGTTTATTTTGAACAGACTGTATGCATGTAACGAGCAGAAATTGACGCGTGTTGCTGGACATTCATAGGAAAACGCATGAAAAATGAGGAATGACTTTTTGTAAGATATCATATGAACAATATGACTCCAGTCCCCTGCATGAAAGTTGGGCTCGCTACACCCATCCACCACCCCCATGTCCGCACCCGCCGCTTTTTGCATAGCATATATAGGGCTGTTATGTTGAAACATTTGTTATATGTTACCAGAAAAACACAAGGTTTTTTGTACCAAATTAATTCCTCCTTTATTCAGACATTCAGTATGTATATAAACCTTTATTCAGCATCTGTCACTTGACCCCATGTTTGTCTAGGAAGGGCCAGGCTAAGTGGGTTTAAATAGTGCTGCATTACTTCCTCTGGGAACCTGTTAATGGCATGAACCGCTGGATAGCAACACAAGCAACGCAGATAAACCTCACTTGACCTCAGTTCTGTGTTGGAAACTATTTGAAGAATTGGAGAAAGTTCAATGTGCTTTTCATCAAATCACAAGTCATCAAAATGTCACAGAGGATCCTTTATTGTACAGTCACTCATCGTGGAGGGAGATTGTGTAACACGGTCTCAAAAAAGTTTGGGTCTTACTAAAATGCAAATGCTATGAAAATAATGTCCCCAAATTATAGCAACAAGCCCAGATAGTTTCCTGTAGCGGTGCTTAAACTCTGCTATTTCTGCTGGGCCCTGTTTATTTTGGGGGGAGGGGGCCGGGAGGACGGGGACTGTGGACACATAATCCTCCCAGAAAAGTGATTTATTTATGAATTCCAGCGCAGAACCTCCCCTCCTGAGAGCCGGCCAGCCTGCCAGAAGTCATTGGCTGATGTTTACAGGACTGGATTGGCTAATTCCCATGGTGCAGTGTGCCTGCAGTGCTATCTTATTTATACAAGGCCTGATATGGGAGAACAGAGGGGTTTATTTTGGGATATTCCCCATAGATGGATCCGATTTCTCCAACTGGAGCAGTTTCCTCCATACGTGCTGCACTTCAGGTTCTGGCGGCGGGCAGCACGCCTGTGGACACAGCTCGCCACACGTTTAAGTTTAAAAGGGCTGAATTGGCTCAGCAAAGGAAGCCGTGTCACAACATCTCAAACTAGACTCGTGACAATAGACTCAGTTCAGGAACTACACAGGAAGTTGACTATTAGTCTCATAAAAAGGGCATTGTTTCTCTTGTCAAAGCTGATTTCTCATCTGTAATTGCATCAACTTGAATAACTTTAAAAAGAATTATGATATCATCGTGTTTAGTAGCTGGTATTTTTTTCAAATGGTGGGTCGTTAACGGAGCCAAAGAGTCAGCATCAAACTGAAACTGTATTTTATCTGGTGTGAGTGGATTTAATGATGTGATTGCGGGGATACAAAATGGTTTTCTTACCTCAACAAACACATTAATCACATTCAGAATACTTCACAGCGAGCAAAACATAACTCATGTTTGCCTTTTCAAGAGCAATCACCTACAGACTGAGATATGCAAAGTGTTAGAATATTTCTCTCATGCGCTCAACAAGTGCTCGATGAGTCACTTTTGGAAGGAATGACGCTGAATTAGAAGCACGGGCTCTCACAGTCTGTAAATGTTTTAATTATGAAGCACAAACACATGGAGACACACGGTCATAACAGACCATATTTGTGATGTCCAAGCAACATCTGCCTTTTACAACACCTCACGTCATTATCAGCAGGTCAGACTTGTGCTTGCTGACGCACTGCGTCTGCAATGCCAGAATAACACCTTGCACCTTCCTGTTTATTTTTTTTACTGTCTTCGTCTTCCTCTCTTTTCTTTCCCAGCCCCCCACTGCTCCTCTCTCACATCCGTCAGTGATTTAATGATTATATAAAGGAATGAGGGCATTGTGGGAAGGAGTGCAGGGCGCTGAAACCCTGGCCCAGATGTTTTCCTCACTGCTGAGGTGTGTTAGTCGTCTTCATCCTTCTGAGAGCTGCACAAGGCTGCTGGTGGTGCTGGTCTCCATGACCAAGTTAGGCAAAGGAAAGTCCGAGAGGTCCCTCCCCGGTGTCATCATCTGCTGCTCGGAGGGGGCATCTCTGATCCTGCTGATGTCGTTAATACTTCTAATGTGACAGAAGTACATTTATTCAAGTGCTCTACTTAATTGCAATTTCAAGGTACTTGTACTTTACTTGAGTATTTCCTTTTTTTTGCTACTTTATACTACAAATATTGCACCTTTTACTCTACTACAACTTTAGTTACTAGATACTTTGCAGACTCAGATTAATTAAATATAATCAACAAATAAATGTATTATAGGAGTTAAGCTAAGACTTTATTGATCCCCTTTTAATTTAATTTTAAAGTATTTAAAAGTAGCACCACTGACGGCGTTAATGCATCAGCTACGTGAACAAAGCACAGAGAAATAGTTGTTTTCTGATATATTGCAGGCTGTTCTCATACACCGTGAAATCAATTTGTATGTAATCCATGTAATCGTGAACCAGGAAGTATAAAAATGGAGTGGATTTGTGGGTCAACATCGGACATTAGCCCAGGTGTGAAACCACAAATCAACGTTGAATTATTTGTCACGTAACTTCCGTACTAAAGTTAGGCCATTTTTGGAGTTATTTTAACCCAAACCACAAACTTTTCCGAAACCTAACTAAGTAGTTGTTTAATCCTAATCCGAAAAATGAGGAATAACTTTTCGTAAAATATCATACGAACCGTTGTATGAGAATACGTTGCATATTAATGCTCTGAATGTCGTACAGAGAAGCTTTAAAGTAACGTTTGATGCTAATACTTTAGTACTTTTACTGAAGTTAAATTTTGAATGCAGAACTTTTACTTAACAACAAAGTATTTCTACTTTGTGGTATTGCTACTTTTACTTAAGTAAAAGATCTCAGCACTTCTTCCACCACTGTGTGACTCCACATTAACAGTAACTCAGGTTTTCTTATGATTTCCTCTGAACACCTTAAGCAGTCACCTTTCGTGATAACTGATGATGTCATAAAGGTGAGCTTGTCTAACGTTACTAAACGACCGCGATGAAGCAGTTTGACATTCTGGGGGAATAAACATAACATAACATAACATAACAAGCTTTCTCGTGCACTTCCTTTTGATGCCATAGCTGTTGGGTATTTTTCCACTCACAGTGGATGCCGTATCTAGTTTCAGGTGCACATGCAACCGCACACGTGCACCTACAGTGTAGCATGACACGAAGAGATGAGCTGTAGCTTTGTGTTGTTCTGCAGTCGTGTGCGAACCAAAATAGTCGGTTGGAGGATTGCTTTGTTTTCCCCTCAAAAATACATAATGGACAACAGACTTTCTAATCAGCTCGAAGAGAGGAAGCCAATTGGAATAAAAACACGACTAGACTCCCACCAAGCTGTGACCACTGTCCCAGGGGCATGACTGAAGGAAACCCAAACACTGTGATCATATTCTTGTAATCATTTGTTAGCTGTGTGTGCTGTGCTGTGGGATTAGCGTGTCTAGAGAACTCAAGAGACAAATATCTTCTTGAACAAGAACAAGGATGGATGGAAACAGCATGAAGTTTACTGTAAACCCTGTTGACTTCAGTAACAGACGCAGTTACAATTTTGCAACAACAAAAAAATAAATTATATTTCTAAAAGTGGTGCAGTCTTTGACTTTCAGTCCGCCAGCTTAAAGAGAAAGAAAGTGGAGCAAATCTAAGTAGTTCATTGACATGTGAAGCTTTACCAATGATAGTTAATGCATTACATGCTGGACACTTTTGTACTGTTGTTAAACAAATGTGTAGACAGAGGTCCAGTTAGTGACTGGCTGATACATTATGATTTAAAGTTGGCCAATTTGGGAAATATAATACATGTTTTATCTGCTGAGAGTTAAGGCCTTTACACACCAGCGGGAGTGACATATAGACGACATAAAAATGCGAAATACTCGCCTGCAAATATTATATGTCAAGGGCTTTTATTTAGAAAGGTAAGAAAGGAAGAAGTGAATCTGGTCTGCGCTGCCTTTGTTAAGCATGAAAGAAGTAATAAACTTTGCCGTCCTGGTTCGGACTACGGAGCCTCCGTGTTGTTGTTTCTTATGTATATGAAACAGCAATTCAACCCGTTCTGCACAATCGGTTGGTGACTTTATTCGCGGTGCGAAAGATCAGAAAATCAACCTTGTTTCAGAAAAAAACATGAAGCTCTTTCGTCGTGTAATATTTGCGTTCTGCCTCAAAATATTCATGACAAAAACAACAGTTAAAATATAAAAAAATATATAAAAA
This sequence comes from Sebastes fasciatus, assembly GCF_043250625.1. Taxonomy (NCBI): domain Eukaryota; kingdom Metazoa; phylum Chordata; class Actinopteri; order Perciformes; family Sebastidae; genus Sebastes; species Sebastes fasciatus. The sequence continues at coordinate 8,808,321 of NC_133809.1, read as the reverse complement.
TTTGTTGACATGCAAATTAATCGCACAAAAAAAAAAAATGCCACCAGTGTGTGAAGGCCTTTAGATGAGAAGACTGAAACCACTCTCATACTGTATCTGTCTGTTAAATTTAAAGCTACAACCAGCAGCAGGTTAGCTCAGCTTAGCAAAAAGACTGGAAGCAAGGAGAAACAGCTAGCTTGTTTGCCTCAAAAAGATCACTAATTAACAACTTATATCTTGTTTCTTTAATCTGTACAAAAACTTAAAGGATGTGTGTAAAATTTTGTGGGATCTATTAGCAGAAAGGGAATATAATATTCATAACTATGTTTTCATTTGTGTATAATCACCTGAAACTAAGAATCATTGTGTTTTTGTTGGCTTAGAATGAGCCCTTCATATCTACATAGGGATGTACATGTTTCCACAGTAGCCCGGAACGGACAAACCAAACACTGGCTCTATAGAAAGCCTTTAGTGTTTTTCCGTTTCCTGAATGCAGCCGTAGTTCTCTGACACACTTGTGAAACCTTGGCAATGCAAGCTGCCGAGTGCAAAACCGTGGTACTGCCGGCCGCTGTCTGACTTCCGTTGCTCCTAAAGTAGTGTTATTATGATAAGGACGGCCTCTGAGCGAGGCAAACGGCGTTACCACGGTTTTGCACTCAGCGGCTCACGTTACCGCAGTCTTGGAAAGGGAAGAGTTAGCAGAGGGGTACTCAGTTGATTGCAATCTGGAACCACGCCGCTAGATGTCGCCAAATCCTACACATTACCTTTAAGTGTTAAAACAGCAAGTTGCTGTCAGGCGGATGTTTTTACCTTCAGACAGAGCCAGGTTAGCTCCTTCCCAGTGCTTCTGTTTTTTTATGCTAAGCTAAGCTAATCACATTCTGGCTCTAGCTTCATTTTTAACAGACTGACATGAAAGTGGCGTTGATCTTCTCATCTCACGTTTGGCAAGAAAGCGAAGCGTATTTCCCAAGATGTTAAACTATTGAACTGCCACTTTTCCTCATGAAACTCATGGTTGTTCAATGCTGCTTTCTTACAACACGAGCTCTCTGTTTTAGCCAAATTCTAATGTCATAATCGTGTAATTACTTTTGGCTAGGGCAAACATCAAAGTTATAATGGATTTAGAAAGTTGTAGCCTATTTTATTCATTCTTAGGTGCTCTTGGAGCCATGTTCCTCTTCTCCTTTTGACCAATGGAAATGGAAACCAGCTGTCCACATGGTTCAGATGCAGGTAAACCAGTAAAAATAGACACTCCACATGTGCACACAGAGTCCAGAGGTGGTGGTGGTGGGGGGGGGGGGGATCAAGGAGAAAAATGAAATACTTCATGCTTGAATTTTGGATTCGGTATGTCAAAAGTTTAATAGCGGTTGACTTATTCATGTGTGCACCTTTAACACCCAGAGTGTTTATAAGGAGGTGCTGGAGGAGGAACCTCTAAATCATCTTCATCTTGTCTTTCTCACTTTGTGTTTACGTCACGCCAGCACTAATTTTCTTAAACATCTTCCTTGTCAGGAAACTGGTGATTCACTCATTAGATTTACGTGTTTAAGTGTTGAGTATTGTTGTTCGAGTGCATGCGTGATGTCATGGGAGGAGATGTTGTACCCTTTTCTTCTTGTTTATGTAGTAATCACAGAGTTGACTAGATAAAGCTGCTGCCTGCTGCTCAGGCTGTTGTCCCGCTGTGTTGTTGGTTTGAAGTGGTGCAGATGGAGGATGTTTGTGTCGTGTACTGTTTTGTGTAAAACCTCTGGGTCTTCATTGGGCTTTTAAATGGCTGGTGGTTTGTCTCTCTCTCCTCCTTCCATTCTGTCTTATTTTATTTTTCCACACCTCTTCTACATAGTTTGACACAAAACGCAACATCAAGTGGTTGTTGACTCCAACCTTAAAAATGTCAAAGATAAACTCAAAACACCAGGGTGCACCCACGCACCTCTTGAAGCCATCAAGAATTGAGTATTAAGAAAGTTTCAAAAACCACTTCCCCATTTTTTTTCTCTTTTCTTTGCAAAATGGCAATAATTCAACACAGGCTTGAGTTGCTCATGTGTTGCGCCAAAGTGTCAAATGCAGAATGACTCAGATCAGCATAATGTCTCCGTCCTACACGTCTGCAGAGGTTGTTTTTGTGCTGAAGTGAAAAATGTTATAAATACATGAGTAAATTTTTTATTTTCTTGTGCCTTGAACTCATAAAGTCGTGTAAACTTTAGATTTTCATGAATGACCAATACATCCCATTTGGAGAAAATCCATCTTTTTTTTCTCTTTTAGTTTTTTCTTTTAGGCCTCTTTCGGGAAAAAGCACGATGATTCATGATTTTCAAACACCGCTTGCTCTCTCTTTTCGCTCGCTCTCACAGCATGAAAATATATGACGCAGATATATGACACATACTTGTTCTTCTCCCCCCTTGGTTTTCTGGTCTTACTTTGGTTGTGGAAAGCGGATTCATCGAGACAGGCAGGCCCCGTGATCTCCTCCGCCGAGCCCCTCTCCTCTCTTGCTCACTAACCCCAAACTCCTGTCAATGGTTTCCAGCTGGCCGTGGCATGGCGTTTCTCCTGGGAGAGGAGGAGCGCTCAGCTGGCTCCAGGCTCTGACTTGCACACCATCCAAGAACCCCCCCGCCCCTCTCTACTCCCCCGACCCGACCCCACCCCCGTCTTTATTTGTTTAATTTGTGGAAAAACCCATAAACATTTGTGTATGATTTGTGGAAAGCGGCTGACGGGGAGTGTGCGAGCAGGAGGGCTGCGTATGTGTTTGTGTTTGCAGTACAAACTTCACATGCTGATCACGTCCAATGTCTTTAATGACACGGTGAGGTTACGAGGTACAAAAGTTAAGAACACAAGCTTTTAGCGTAGCTAGCATGGAGCGCTACATGTGTTTGGTGACGCGACTGGGAATCTGCTGAGAAGGGTTAAAGTGGGTTGATGTGGGGGGGGGGATAATCTACTTAAGAAGACTCATTTTATGTCTTTCATGTTATCTTGATGAGTGCAGCACTTTGGTCTTGTGGCGAGGAACTTCTAAATATAGCTGACAGCGGTTCAATAGCAGGGCACCGCTTGCGTCACCTTGGGTAAATATTTCTCTTTTTGGCAACGGTTGTGTGCTCTAAACCTCGCTTTTTCCTGAACATTCAGCAGAAAAATCGAAGAGCGTTGGCTCGGTCACGGCTGCAGGTGGGCTGGATTTAGGAATTAGTTATTTAAAAGCCAGAGTTGATAAAAACCAGAGCACATAACGATTAAATAAAATAAACGGGTTAAAGGAAAAGCCAAATGTTTAAAGAGGACACATTAAAGTGAGCATACATTAACACAAAGATACTCGGTCACACACAGCTTCGGTACACCGTCCCGTGTGTCTGCTGGGACGCTGTGTTTACCTAGCAGGAGTGACGGTGATGACAGTCTGTTGTCATCGAGGTCAGAGGTCAAATGTGGAGGGGGAGTGAGTCTGCAAGCTGCTAATGGAGGGACGTGGTGCTTTGTCACTCCTCACGTCTGGTCGGAAGACTGAGTGTGTTTGGTTTGAGGAGTTGACGTGTGTGTGTGTGTGTGTGTGTGTGTGTGCGTGTGCATGTGCGTGCGTGTGTGGTGTGTGTGTGTGTACGCCTATGAGTGTGCATGCTCGTGTTTCTTTGCAGCAAGCCAACATACTGCTGGGAAATGTGTGTGTGTGTTATGACTGTACAGTATGACATTGTGCACACTGCAACATCAGCATTCATGCCCGCATGTTTGGTCTGATCCCAGTTTGTTTAATCTAGCCAGTTTATCACATTATTGTAGGGCTGTCAGTCGATTAATACATTTAATCGTGAAAAAAAGGGAGATTATCAAGTATTTAATACTCTCATCAACATGAGAGTGGGCAAATATGATGCTTTATGCAATTGTATATATATATTTATTATTGGAAATCAATTAACCACACAAAACAATGACAAATACCGTCCAGAAACCCTCACAGGTACTGCATTTAGCATAAATAATATGCTCAAATCATAACATGGCAAACTGCAGCCCAACAGGCAACAACAGCTGTCAGTGTGTCAGTGTGCTGACTTGACTATGACTTGCCCCAAAACTGCATGTGATTATCAAAAAGTGAGCATGTCTGTAAAGGGGAGACTCGTGGGTTCCTATAGAACCCATTTTCATTCACATATCTTGAGGTCAGAGGTCAAGGAACCCCTTTGAAAATGTCCATGACAGTTTTTCCTTGCCAAAATGTAGCGCAAGTTTGGAGCATTATTTAGCCTCCTTCTGGACGAGCTAGTATGTCATGACGAGGATTTTAGTTTCATATGGTAGCAGTATCTTCACTCTAGCTTTAAAACTGAACCTCCACTACAACCTCCGGAAGATCGATTGCGTTAATGCGTTAAAGAAATTAGTGGCGTTAAAACGAATTTGCGTTAACACGTTATTATCACGGTAACTTTGACAGCCCTAATTAATTGTTAAAGTTTCTGAACTCATAATCCTCAGATTGAACCACCCTGCTGTGTCTTAGACAGAAAAAGTCCTTAAACCTTGTACTTATGACAAACTTCACCCTGAGTATACGCATACCATACTATAGAAATGTCTCTTAGAGTTCACCGTCAGATTAAAATTACAAAATGAATCTGTAGGATATTAGAGAAACAGCATTGTCTAAAAATCATAACCGCTAAAATGAATGATTGTGTCAGAAAGCTCCCCTTTTTACTTACAATTTGTTTGTTGATAAGTTATTCTGCTGTTAATATATTTTTTTCCATCAGCTGAACTTTGACACACATCTCTTACTTTGCTGAGCTCAAGTGCTCTAGATTCACAACGGCAGAAACATCTTCGCTTTGCATTTACGTTGTGGTGCGACGCTGTTAAGCTGCTGCTTAGTCAGTTGTCCGGAGACCTGCTTTGGCCCAGAGTGAACCCATGTAAAACCACAAGGTAAACATTATAAGATCAGCCATGGCGGCTTAGTCAGAGCACTCTACAAGAGCGAGTGGTGAGGAAGAACACTGTTATCTGTGTTAAGTTGAAATCTGCCTCACAGTTAAATGAAGGTGCAGCTTTGCAGGCCTCTGTTGGTGAAGTTAGGTTTGTGGTGAGTTGTGAATAACTCAAACTTTAATGGCATTGTAAGAATTAAAAAATCTGTTTCAATGCCAGAATCAATTTTAAAGTTAATGTAAGAATTTCCAAGTCAGGAGATAATAATTATAATTTTTTTTGGACGTTAACCCAACTTGACCAACCTGATCGCCAAGCCAAAGCATACAGTGTATGGCTACAATATATTTCCCTTTTGCTACATATTGTATGCCACAATAAATTGAAAAAGCTTGGAAAAAACATCTTTATGTGTTTTTTTAACACTCAAAAAGCAGCTAATCTGCTTCATCATGTGTGCGTGTGTGTGTGTGTGTGTGTGTGTGTGTGTGTGTGTGTTATGTGTGTGTGTGTTTTATCAGATCTGATTGACAGTTGCTTGGCACAACTGGTTCACTGTGTTTACTTCTTGTTTTACTTATAACCACTGAAACCCTGATCTGTGGTGTGATAAAATGTAGTGTCAAAGAGTCAGCAAACATCCTGGGTAATGTCAGGTACACAGAAGTATTTAGCTCAAATGGAAGGAGTCTCTGTCTGTCTGCATTTCTGTTCTTCCATTTTTCTCGACAACCGTTCAATTTCACACTTGGCGGATATATTGCTGAGGACCCAAGGAAGTGCAGTGCGAGCTCTTGAGAGCTACAGGACATATTTATTGGTAGTGTGTTATGTACACACTGTGCGGTGTATTGCTCACTCTCTCCATCGCCCGCTGGAGAGAGAACGGAGATCTGGGACATATTTATTAGTAATCTTCTCAACAACTGTTCATCTGGTGGATTTCACACTTGGTGGGCGTATTGCTCAGGACCCAAGGAAGCACAGTGTTGAGTGTTTGGGTAAGCGCTTCTTGAGAAAACTGCAAGCAGCAATACCACATGCCAAGCAATCGGTCCGTTCTAAACGGGCATGGCTCTAATCAATCTAAAGTTAGCAAACATTAGCAAACATTAGCCATCATATGCTACTGGTCATACCAGACCACAGACAGTATATAAGAAGTTCACATAGTCACCGTGACGTGACCACGCCCTAAAGCATCCCCTGCTTTATGGTCTATTTGACTCTAAATGGGACCATAATTTACTAAATGAACATCATGCTGTATGTATTGAAGAAGACTTGGAACTAGCGATTGAGACCATAAACTCATGTTTACAATGTTTACTGAGGTGATAAATCAAGTGAGAAGTAGGGTCATTTTCTCATAGCCTTCTATACAATCCGAGGTTGCCCACTGTATCAGACTGAAATAACGCTGTAGCACCAAAAACCCTGAATTTTTATTTGCAACGTTCAAAAACGTTCAGAAGTTACATGCAGCTTTAAGACGAACCTTAAGCAAGACCCTTTAGCTCAACTGTTGTCGTACAGAAGACTGATCTTAAAAGAGATTTATCGTAGCACATACTTCAAAGGAGAATGTAATACTCCTCATATGCAGCGGTCAGCCTGGGAAATGGATCAGAAGGTACATGGATGGATGTAATCAAATGAAGGAGCAGCAGTGCTGCCTCCACAGAGACTCGCTCTGAGTTCTGCTTCCTTCTTTTGCATTTCTAGTTAGTCCAAGTTAAAACCCTTTAAAATGATCTTAACCTGTAGACTTACCGTATAATAAAGGTGGATTGTAGTGCTAGAGGGTAATACTTTTGAATTGATTTAGAATTTAATCATTTAAGTTAATTATATTTTCATTTATTATGTCAGGCTCTTTGGGGTCACGCTGTTGTTTACATTATACCTGCTAGTGTCTGGACATGATCAGCCATGGTTTCCTCCTCCCATACGAGGCCATTTGCTGCCAATCAGCATAAAATCCCCAGACTTTAGGGAATCACTTGAGCTAAACCATCAGTAAAGAGAATATATATATAAAGAAATATACATATTCACGTTCTTGCAGAGAACATTAATACCACCATCATGTCTTTACAGTAAATATATAGCAGCCAGTTAACTTAGTGCTTACCAGCACCTCTAAAATTCACAAATTAACATGTTATATCTCATTAGTCTAATCTGTACAAAAACTGAAGTGTAAATATGATAGTTGGCAGTTTTACTTCATGGCCAGGACCAGTTGTCAACTAGCCGAGACTCCAGGAAGTTACTGATCCCAATCAAAATTCCTAAATGTGCTCATCAAATACCGCCACTTGGTCAGTGCCCCTCGGGATCGGATACCAATGCATGGAGGCACACTTTAGGAGGCAACAAACACAGGACTTTCAACCAGAAGACCGTGTGAAATCGTCTCCAAACCCTAACTATGTGATTGTGTTGCCTAAAACTAACTTCCTGTGAAAACAGAAGTTTATTTTGAAAGGACACTATGCATGTAACGAGCGTATATTCACACGCCGTCCATGACACGTCCAAAATTAACGCAAAGAGGGGAACCTAGAGCGTCATAGTTTGAAACTTAGGGCCAGTGACCAAACGATTTGACGAGTTGGGAGTGAGAATGTGTGGAAATATCTTGTTAGTCTAATCCGTAAATATAACGTAAATACGGCAGTTTTACTTAACAGCCAGAACCAGTTGTCAGGCAACCAGCTGAGAGGAAGTTACTGGTTCCAATCAAAATGCCTAAATATTCTTCACCTGACACTAACAAGAAGAAATGAAAGTCTCCAAATATAAACTTTATGGAGACAAAAGGTGAAAGAGCAGTAACTATAGATGACATCACCCTTTAGAGTCCAGCCGAGATACATCTCAGTTGTCTCAGTTTTGTCTCGGACATCAGACAGGTGTCTGACCGGTTGCTCGGGCCGGATCACCCCGGGCCCCGGGCCTGGCTCTGGTGCCGTAACACTGGAGGTCAGAGGTTAATGGAGCAGAGTGGCGCCGGCCAGCCATCCCCCAGGATCCTGGGTGGATTTGGTAAACAGTGAAGCTGTCACTGCAGATTAATACTGAGAGGAGGTAGAACAGGGGGCTAATGGCTTCCAACTCAGCCATGAAAGTGCCTGTCTTCCCCATTCTCCTCTCTCCCTCATCCCCACAGATAAGCCCCGCAGGCTTAGGGAGGGAGGAAGGGGAGGAAGGGGGAGGAGGGAAGAAGAAGGTAGGAAAAGGAGTTAACTCAGAAAAGAGGAACTAACTAGAGGGCAATAATCACAAGTGCACTTGAGCACCTGAAAGTCTAAAGAGAAAAGAGAGAACATCTAAAAGCTAAAGGACCTTTTAAGGCACTGTGAATTTTTTGTTCTTCCCATTGTGTGGATGTAGATCTCCACCTCGAGGTCATTCACTGGTTACAGCTGTAGGAGCACCACCCCAACTGCCAGCCTCCCTCTGTGGGGGATCTTTGGGGACTTTTTCTTTTTTTTATATGAAGCGTATGCAAGCCTTGACACTGTGGTTTATCTGTCAGTGCATCTTAGATACGAGGGGGCGGCTCCCACCACTTTGTATGCAGCTTGTGTCAAGGCAGGATATTGTATGTCATGTCACTGCAGCGCTCTAGATTGTGGTCACGCTCTCGCCACAACTCATGCGACAGAGAGAGAAATTAAAGATGTGAATCCCTGTAAGGGTCTTATCTTAAACGATAGTCTTTAATTACATCATGACCTAATAATGCCTGTGTGTTTTCTTCAGAGTTGTGTTTTCCCATTTATGTAACACATGCATTTTGGTGATTTGATCCTTTTCTAATATGTTTCATGTTGTTGTTTATTTATTGGCGAATAAAACAGCAGTATTTCTGTTATTTTAAAAGACCAGTGTGTGACATTTAGGGGGATCTATCGTTTATAGTCGTTTATATCTAGATAGGGCCATTCACGTTTCCATGTTTTCATCCCGGCCAATCGTATTTTTCCTACACGCTTGGCACACGGGAGAAGTTTCAGTTGGTTGCAATCTGCAACCTAACCGCTAGATGTCGCCAAAACCTACACACTGCTCCTTTAAGTCCTTTAACACAGTACGGTACAGTACAGGCAACAGTAGTCACACTCATGCATCAATATTTTACAACTTGACCGAAACAGTATGAACACAGTCATCTGCAAAAAAAAAAAAAGTTCATAATTTTTGCACTTTTCTCGTTTTTTTTGTGCATTTTGACCTGAATTTCTGTTAATTTGTGATCCGAGTGTGTGTGTGTGTGTGTGTCCTATCTGAAATAACTGTACTTTACTGTACTCAGTCCCTCTCATTCCTCCAATTACCCATGATGCTTCCTCCCAGCTATGCTGTCAGTTGGCCTGCGGGGGGGTCCGGAGCAGCGGAGGGGGGTTTTGTCTGAGCGTATTCCATGCAGTACTCTATTGTACAGTCCTCACAATGGGACCGAGGCTTTGATCTTAGAGGGGTGCACCTCTCCTCTCTCTCTCTTCCTCCTCCTCATCCTCTTCTATTTCTTTCACTTTTCCTCCAGTATGAGCCTTCACCCTCCGCGTACCGCCGAGAGGGCCGAGAGGACAGAAAGGAAATGAAACACTGATTGAAATGAATGAAAATGTAATGAAGTGAAGGAAAGGAATACAAAGCAAGGAGGGACAACAAAAATCTGTTGTTGTGTTCCTCTTGTCCGTCCTTATTAAAAGGCCCGGGGGACGTACTGAGATGGCCCTCTGACAGATTGTTTGTGGTATATTGTTCGGCTCCCTCATCTCTCCGCTGACACTGAGCAGGTGCTGCCAGGGTGAGACTTGAGCTGGGGGGATATGGAGGCTCAGCGATGGGAGGGTTTGCTATACGGGTTGAAGGATGGGAGTTTAGCAGGGGAGGGGGGGGCAAGCAAGACAGTAAGAGCTCTATACATCCCCCGATGGAGTCTGTCAGGTCAATATTTTCTATACTTTGTGACTGCACTGTTAATTCTGCTGCTTCAATTCAACCACGCTCCCCTACCGGCTTCAGCCATCACAGAGCCCCATCATGTCCTCTGTGCTTGGCTTTGGAAAACAGAGCGCTTAGCCCCCCCCCACCCTCCCCTTCTCCCTAACCCTCCTTCCAATAGCCCAATGCTCCAGTGGGCGTCTATAGATTCCTGGATCCGCACAGCGTTGCATTGTCTCCCTCCCCTGGCCTTCTGCCAAGAGCCCAGCCAGCTTTGGAAAAGTTGTACTTCACCAGAGCCTAATCTTTTCTTTGCCCGGCTTCTTTTCTTGCTCCCCTCCCTCCTCCATTCTTTCTTTTCATCTCCCTGCTCGGCTATTTTCTTTATGCCAGAGAGCCTGCGAGTATTAACCGATGCACTGGCATTGAGGGTTTATTGTGTTCGGGACTGGATGGAGTGCAAAAGGCGGAGGAGTGGAGGGGTGGCGCTGAGGCTGCTGAATAAACAAGGACGTGCATATTGTACAGTCCAGATCTGAGATATGGTCAGTACTTTGTAGTTAGTTAAAGGTTAGCGTGCCCTGTCACCTGTTACCTCTAGTGGTACTAAGTCAAGCAGATAGTTTCGCTTTTATTTTCCCAGGTATTGAGATATTCATCTCTTACAACTTCCACAACAGTATATCTTTCCAGAACGTTATCCCTGCCACTCGGGGTATTCCCCAGACGCCACTGTGAACGTTTTTCAGTGGAACTACTCCTGAAACTATTGATTACCACTGAAGAAATGTTCCCTATGGCAACTGTTGACCACAAAGTATTTAGTTGAATCTAATCTAGTGTATGGTGTAAGTATACTTGAAACTAACTGACTTCCATATAAACTAAACCAAACTTACAGCAAGTCGCGGACTCAATGATGTGAGGTTTTGCAGTAACAACTAAGTCGAGGAGTGGAGTAGTAACGTTACGAAGCTTAGAGAGACAGAGTTAATGACTAAAATGTAACAACTTAATGCTTCATCCACACACTCTTGTCACAGCAGAGGAAAGTACATAGCTATCGCCAAATGAGTGACAACTTTGTTCGGCTCATTTTCTGTAACCAGTGCAGCATTAAAGTATGGCGGCTAACTAGCGGACAGCTGGCTAATTAGCTAGCTTGCTAACTCTGCCATGCTTTAATGCTACACTGGTTACAGAAGCTGACCTATGTTGTCACCATAACAACTAATAATCATCACCATTTTCTTTTGTACTGGTCAAATGACCACAGAAAACAGTTCAATGTTCATTCTACTCCTCTTTCTATGGTCAAAGGTTGTTCACTTCGCAGTAAATATTGATTGTAGCAGTTTTTGAATGCACTGACAAACAATATTGTCTTACTGGTAGAGGCGTCGGATCATAAAATACTTATATCTGTGTTGTTTTACAAGGCAGTTACACAAACAACGTAATTTGTCATTTCTTTATAAGAGATAAGGACACACTTTCTAACAGTCTTTCCTCAAAGTCATTCACGCTGTATTACTTGGTTGTAATTGTTTTGTGCAGAGAGCTCGAGAGAGAGATCCTGCACACTCTCTCACCTCCACACACCTGGCCACCCGCTCGCTGTGACGTGGCCGTGCTTGTTGGGAATGTGGGTCTCAGAAAAGTTTGACAAAAGCTGTCAACCACACCCTCACCGATCCTGACATCGGAGAGGTGATGTGGGGGGAGGAGATTTCAAACGTAAAGTTTGGCGATCCGGCAAGCGCTGTTTCTGGAAAGAGACGCTGCAGCTGAATATCTTAAAATCCTTTGAGCACCAAAAATGAAATCCCATGCATTGGATTGCAATGAGCGCAGATATGACACCCATCTGCATGGCTAAATACCACAAAAGTTTTTAATTTTGGTGAACTGTCCCTTTAAAAATGTATTTCCCACACTTATTGTGACTCCCTCACTATTTCAGTCACACACTAACTTGCTCTACCTCTTTTGCCTCTCTCTCCAGGACATGATAAGACCTGTATTTCCTGAGGGCAGCTCAGAGGAGTCTAACTCTTCTGGTCTATCCCTGCAACTCCTCCACCCTCAAGTTGACCCCCCAGCTCACTCAGTGTCGCCTGTCCCGGCAGCACCCACACCCTCGAGGGCTCGCACGGTGGGGGCATCCCATCCCGACAGCACTCTACATCCCAGACGTAAACAAAGGTGACAAATGGGCCACGATATCGGGTATCAGGTGTCGGCGTGGAAGATTTATAAGGTAACAAGACAATGGGAGGCAGACACAAAAAGCCCCTATCTTCAATCAACGCTTAGAGGAAGAGGGCCGGCTCCCCGCTGCAGCAAAACACACTTTGGTTTCAGCAACCGTGGAGGAAATTATTTCCCTTTTAATCCTCTCAGTATTCTCACCCATGCGGCACAGATTAGCTGCTCTCATACAGCTGAATCAGATGTTCGGGGCTCACCGGGAGGACATGTTTTGCTGCGCTGATTGAAGACAGAGGAGTCAGACACAAGAGGAGTTGTTGTGAAATGAAGGAAGTTCCCACTTATGGAGAGGGAAGTTCGGGGTTAGGTAGAGCTCGGTCGGGGATGGAGGAGGCAGTTGTCCGTGTCATCCCGTTTCACAATCAGCAGCCGGTTGACTTACAATAATCAGGAAACGCCTCATGACTCTTTGTGATTTGCAGGATTTCCAAACACACGTCTTGTTCTTTGTTGGTTAGTTGATAATAAAGCACAGTATAAGATCAGTCTGTGTAGGAGGAGGCATATGCAGGGAAACAGTTAAAGCAGCAGACCACACAGATGTAATCAATCAAGGAGTGTAAAAAAAACAATCCCAGTCTGGAAGCTATAACCTGCTGTGATATACAGACAGTGTATACAGAGCTAAAATGATAAAATATAGCTGTTATCTACATGCATCTGGTTCACCGTCACTCCCTTTTGGTGTGGATTTCAACTTAAGGCCTTTCATATTGTAGCCCTGGCCCAACTATTGAGACTACACTGAGATGTGTTGAATTTATGATGAATTAAATGACATATATGAATATGAATACAGCATTTTAACTCTCACGATACTTCTTTAAACCTGCATTCATTATTTTTTTTTTCAATTTGTGACATATCATCCATCACCTTTGAAGGTGATATGACGAACTTTGTTAGCTGTTTATTTACATGCAGTTATGGAGCAACATTATTAATTCATTTGGAGTCGTGTTTCTGGCCACCTGTTGAATTTAAGTCCAATATTCACTCTCTTTCACCAACTCCTGAGGGAAATATCTGGTTCTTTAGCTGCTAAATGCTCCACTATGTTCACCAGGTAGGCACTCACTGTGTCTGTCTGTTGTTTGGTGTTGAGCTGGTATAATGTGCAGTTGGTTTTTAGAGTTTTTTCTCTGAAAACAGCTGCCTGCTGCAGCCAAAAAACAACACTATGAGAGCAGTAAACCAAAATAGTAAAGCTACAGCGAGACAGCAATGAGCTGAAACTCGCTATAAAGCTTCGTAAAGCCGAGGGGAACTGCAGTTTTGGGTGATAATTCTCTTTAGGTTCATCACTATGAGCGACCCCTCTCACTTTGTCATATTGTCTTTTGATTTTGTTAATATAAAAATATTGATTATAGCCAGTTTAAAGTCAAATGACTTGTCTTCGTTGTGGTTTTAAAGAGTCCGAAATGTTATTGATACATTCAGCAGCACAGACAGATCCTCTCATCCGTCTCTGAGTCATTCAGGTGATGACAGGCGAAAGACGAGTGTGTGTGTGCGTGTTGGGGAGTGAGGGGACGTTGGCGCCACGTACCACACGATCCACGCGGATTCACGAAATGGTGTTTGTGACACGTGAAAATCCTGCCTGCAGCGTTCAGGCCGCACACTCCCCCTCCCTGCTCACGGGACACGATCAACCTCCATCTCCTCCTACGCCGTGCGCCCACGGCCGCCCTCAGAGGACCTGAAACTGGAGACGCAGTCAGCAGGAGTGACCCTCCACCCTGTCATCCCCACTCCCTGTCCTTTGTCTCCTCACAATGTGGAGCGGTACAGTGAGTGAACAGATTCCTTACACAGCTCCTCACCTGGAGTACAAATAAAAACACTCACTCACAGTATTAGTTGGGTTTGTTTCTTAAGTAGAAAGTAATAGCTGAAAAATGCTGACACTTAAAAACATCTGCATTTTATCAAATAATAATAATAAGATGATAATGTGTACTCCCCTCAGCTCTACTGAGTTTTAAGCGTCTTTTAGCTCATAGTTCTCTCCAGTTTTGGTTCACTGTTATAGTTCTCACCGTCGCTTTCCAGCTGCAGCAGAAAAAAAAACTCTGATAAACCCAGCACCAGACGGACAAACGGACAGAAAAAGTTAGTGACTAACTGGTGAACATGGTGGAGCATTTAGCAGCTAAAGATCCAGATATTTCCCTTAAGAGTTGTTGGCCGAAGCGCGACCCCCAAATCAATGCCAATGCTGCTCCACGTCTGCTGGCTGTATAAACAAACAACTGTTTGCTAACACGTCCACTCTCAGTCATCTTTATAAGGTGATAATATGTCAGTGTTGTGTTTACAGCTTCCTGCGCTGCCCCCGAGTGGCCACAAAATCACTTGTCGCAGGTTTGAACCTTATGAAAAAAGGTTTATTTTAACTTGTTGCCAATGCAACTTGTTTAAAGTTTGTTCTACAAAACACTAAACAAGAAGACAGGCAGATTGCTGCATTAGAATAAAACAAACAAATTACGCTTGAGTGATGTTTCATCTCGCTGGTCTGACTGACTTTTAGGACTCAATAATTGACTATAATTACTTGGAGATTATGAGTAGATTATCCAGACTACCACTGCTGTTATTCAAATCTAACAGGCTGTTCTCATACTCTGCTTGTAGCCATACCTACGAAAAGTAATGCACTGTAATTCATACATATACATATATATACGAGGACATTTATTGTTATTTATTATTTATGAGGAAACGATGAATCTGATGTCATCTTTCAATGCTTTGAGCATCACAAACTAATTTACATCCACCTCCATTGGAGTGGGGACAGAACTCTCAGAGATGAATATCTCAAAACTTTAATAATTGGCTAGATAACACAGGAAGTAACTGAGACAAATTAGTTTTTCTTGAATATGCGTGAACTGACCCTTTAACATCTAACCGAGGCGAGTTATTTTAAGTTACAGAATATAAATCACAGTATAAATCCTGTAATTAGTTCACTGTTTATCTCACGTAATTTATCACAGACGATCATCAGTCTTATGATTGCACTTCAGTAAAAGCCACGGAGCAACATTTTTCCACTGCCGTCTAAACATGGCTTCACACCAAAATTCTTAAGTCCCCTCAGTGGGCGGAGTTTTCCCAGAGGGTTGCCGGCGCTGGGCCCCGATTGGTTGACGGAGACGGTTGAATTGAGTGACGGGCTGTCAGAGGGGATCCATCGGGGGGACAATGTGCGCACTCAGAGGCTCAGAGGTCAGCCTGCTAACAACGGTAGTGAAGTTTGTTTTCTGCTGAGGAGCCACCCTTTCATGTGTGCCACTCATTATCAGAGCTTGTGCCCCCCGCTGCCCCAAACAAGGCTGTCTGTGTGTGTTTTATATCTTCCAGTGACCCTGTTTTGCCAGAACTGGAGCGCATACAATTGGGAATCAGGTTGACCTGAGCCGGTCGAGGCTCGAGTGTGTTTTCATTGGCATCAAAGAGGGGCAGCAGGAATGGCAAACGAGCGTCTGTTTTATCTGGACAGCCTCTATCACTCGCTGCAGTTTTACTCTCGCTTTCCCAAGCCTATAATAACCACAGCATCTTTTCAGTTATTTCCAGCTGTCTGCGCTCCAAAGCTTTTACATAATCAGTGTTGCAAAAGGACGTACATCTTGAAAAACGCTGTGCAGAATATGGAATAGTTCCTGGAATGTGACTACCCTTGGGGTGATGTCAACAGCGCCAGATTTTTAGGAGTTGCCGGAGAGCAGTAAAGTGAGCAGAAACAGTTGACGTCCTATGGAGGAACAGACGAGTTAAGATCAATAGCGTGGAGATAGAGGAGTGTTATTTTGAGCAGAAGCCAGATAGACACAGGCCTTTTGTGTTAAAGATGAGAGAGGGACTGAGGCTGTGTGAATTCACGGAGTTTGCATGTGTGTGTGTGTGTGTGTGTGTGTGTGTGTGTGTGTGTGTGCAAGAATGCAGGCGTGCAAACAATGTATGTGTGAATGAGGATGTGTGCATGCATTTCCGTGCATGTGCGTGGGTTCAATTGCATGTGTCCATTTTGATCAGACGTGGCATTTTTCTCTGGAGAAGAAAGCGTCTCACTGTCCTTGTCGTGCTGTCCCGGGTCTAAAGTCTAGCCCGGCCTGGTCTGAGACCGGGCCGGCATGGCTGGAGCTCTGTGTCTCTGCACGCTGAAGCCCGGCCTTGTTCCCAGCTGTTTGTTCAGCTGGCCCACCAGCGGGGACACCAGGGACTCAAAACCCCCCTCTCAGGCCCAGTCGGACACCTCCACCGCCGCACCCACCCAGGTCACCAACCTCCTGACCCCTCACCCGGGGGTTATTTGCTCCGAGGCCATCATTTAAGAAGGGTGTTTTGTTCAGCTCTCATTTGGTCTGCAGCCTCCGCTTAGGCCCTTGTCATCAGTGCCATTGATCTGCTCCAAATGAGCTGATTAGGGGGCCTGCAGTTTGTCCTGTTGAGTGGGCCGGCCTAAGCTGGGCTGAGCTCGGCAGGATGAGGAGGGGGGGTCATGAGGATGAGGGACACGGGGTCAGAGTGCACGCAGAGCAAACACAGTTGGGCATTCACGCTCCAAGATGCAACATGAAATTAGTGGTTGTTTGAAGAGGATTGGATCAAGCCCGTTTGGTCGTGTTTGTTATGTCAGGTCCAGCCCCTGTGGCTTTGGTGATGCTGCAGCGCTCAGATCAGTGTTGTCTCTGACGGCGCTTTGTTTGATTTTCACTAATGGACATCATAGACCCCTTTCACTTCATCTTATCGCTTTGTCAAACTTCTTTTAAAGCTCATGTATGGGCATTTTTCCTTTTGTAGCCATAAAGGTCAGGGTTGTAAGGGTTTCGCTGAGTTCATGCATACCTATACAGTAAGTATGATAGATTTAGGTCAGGGGTCAGCAACCTGCGGCTCTTTAGCTCCTCTCCAGTGGCTCCCTGTGGCTTTGACAAAAAAAGAAATGAATAACGGTTATTTTTTAACATATTCATTTTCATGTATCATTGTTGTGGGCCTAAAGTGATTCTTACATTCTCCAGTTGTATAAATATTTAGCCTATACACCGAATAAAAACACGTTTTAACATTTCAGTCAACTAAAATATGCGTCATAACCTAAGTACGTCTACAGCCCGGTGCCTTTTCCTCTAATTCTCCCAAACCTCAATAGCAGTGACTAGTCTTGTGTTTCCCTAGCGAGGCTAACTATGGATTCAAGATCCCCAAAAAATAAAAGTCTTGGAGAAAAATAGTGAATTTCAATAGTGTGTGGACAGATTTGTACACTTTCACCAGCAACACTGCTGGTTTACCACTATGCTTGATCTGTGGCGAGAAATTAGTAAACAACAAAAAATAATTGAAAGACATTTCCAGAAAAAGCTTGCTGCATTTGCTAAAAAGCCAACAGAAGTTTTCTTCAGTGTCCCTCTAATTTGCACTGGGTCCTCACTGCATTAGACTTACAGTAATAGGCTGTGTTATCTTCATTATTTTATTGTTCTCAGCCAAAAATGTCTCTTTTGATAGTAAAGGTTTGTGACCCCTGATTTAAGTACATGTCCCTACCAATGTCAAAGTGACGCTTAATTGTCCCTATCAATATTTTCTCAGACGACCTGGTTATTTTAACTCCACATAGTGCAAGCTGGTCTCGTACATTGTTCGAAGCTATACCTACCGAAGGTAATGCAATGTAATCCGTGTGTATCCGACAAAATCAATTTGTGTGTCGTTATAGCGGCAAACGCCATGTAGGGAGGAGGTCGGATGGGTGGGTCAAAAAATACCGGACTTTCGCCCAGGGGGGCCAAAGTTTGTGTCCCGTGTGAAACCAGAAGTCAACGTTGATTTATATGTCATATACAGTATGTTATGTACTTATTTATTTAGTTATTTTAAGCCAAACCACGATCTTTTGCTAAACCTAACTAAGTAGATTTCTTGCCCAAACCAAAGGAAGTTGTTTCCTGTGAAGACGGAAGTTTATTTTGAAAAGACTGTATGCATGTGATGAGCGGAAGTTGACACGTGTTGCTGGACATTCATAGGACAACGAACGAAAAAGGAGGAATAACTTTTTCGTAAGATATCATACGAACCGTTGTATGAGGATACGCTGCATAGTGTTAAGTGTATGCAGAGTTGCCAGGTCTGTGTGTGTTTTCTGCAAAAACTGCTATTTTGATGGCGTAAGAAAGAGTGAGATATGGGGGACTATCTGGCAACCCTCACGCTGTTCTACGTAACTCTATCGTCTGTGTGAGATGAATCAACAGCAAAGATTTTCAAGTGGTTGGTACTTTAAACAATTCAAACACCACAGAACTAAAAATTAAAAGTAGGACATTTGGTGCTTTTTCAGAAGAACCAAAGTATTATGGCTAGTTGGTTACTGCACTGCATGTGTGCCTGAGTGCGTGCATGAGTATGCATGATCGTGCACATTCATGCATATCAGTCTTCAGGCCTTTTAATTACAGTCTCAGTGTAATCTAACACTCCCACCACTCCCTGTATAAACTGCGAGTCGTCCCTCCTCTGGGTCAGGGATTAAGAACAAGGCCCTGCTGAATGAGCTGCACATAACTCTGAAACACCCTTAACACTTGTCAGGGAGCCATCAATAATATCGGAGGATTGGAGTTTGCCTAAGACCCAAAGATAAGGAGTTAATGACAGACACAGAGGGGTTACCTACGATCACTCACACAATTTGTGAGTGTGGAAGCACAAACAGAGAAGCAGTGATTAGAAATAATGACCAGTATTGTATATCAGCGTGATGTGGACACATTGTGCACATGCGTGGTCAGTCAGAGACGCTCTTCGTATATCTGGCGCGGGAGCTACAATGAGGCCTTTGTTTTCCTGCTTGTTTACTTGCAAGTTTCCACAATTTGAGCTGGTTTATGGTGTGAAAACGTTTCTTCCAGCGGGATAGTGAAACTGCATATGTGTTGGATGGATGTCATGTAATTATCCAGAGCAAATGAAGCCGTCCTATCCTGCCAAAGCTCTCTTTTTTTAGCTGTAGGCCTCTGTGCTATGTTGTGTCATGGGTCAAAGTTTACAGGGTTAGAGTGGACACTGTGTCCTCACATCCGTCTTCATTAGAGGTCTGGAAGTACTCAGTGACCAGACCTCCTCCTCCTCCTCCTCCTCTTTCTTTTCAAAACTATCTGTCCATTTCTGATAAACAGCTACATCAGAAGACGGGGCTTAGCAGTGTCAACACAGAGCTGCCTGACATGATCCACCAGTCAGATGCTGTCTGCAGTAAACACTCCAAGATGCTATCTCTGTGGTGAATGAAGGATTTAATTCATGGAAAGAGTTGCTCAGATTTTTATTTGTAATTAGTTTATTTTTGCCTTCAAACACATTCAGATGATGCATTGATTACATTATTTAAGATGGATGGAGATGACAGCATATTTCAGCATTGCTTAAGCCCTGAAAAGACAGCCAAATGTCCAACCACGCCTGATCACACTTATACATTGTTGTGAATTAAAAGTACTCCCTTGAGGGGCACAAACTGCAAGTCTTGCACTTTATTTCACACAACAATTTGTGATGGAAAATTAGTCATACTCAAAGAAAAAGGATTCTTTTACACATAAAAACTTTTACAACTGCCCTTTTCTCTTATATAACATACAACATATTTTATAAAAACAACAACTTGTGTTAATGCTGGCCTACATTAGACTTTCACACGTGGATTCTGTACACTTTTTGGCACATTGGCTCCATGTTTTGTGCATCGATATCTGCTTTTTCCTCCATATGTTCATTGTGCTGTGTTGACATAAAGGAATTAACAGCTGCTATATCACATGCACGAGTGGGAACTTGGCAAGAACAGGTGGATTCCTGTTTTGTACCAAGATGAATAACATGCATATGATAAGAGTAACACATTGTACAGCTACCCAAATCAGAAATATTTTAGAAACAAAAAATAGGCAAGTGAAGCCAATGCATTAGTGCCTTAAACTTGTATTCTTTCTAATAAATAGCAGGGGGCGACTCCTCTGGTTGCAAAAAGAAGTCTGATTGTATGAGAAAATGACCCTACTTCTCACTGGATTTATTACCTCAGTAAACATTGTAAACATGAGTTTATGACAGAGTGGTATCAATCTTCTCATCAAACTCTCAGCAAGAAAGCAAATAAAGTATTTCCCAAAATGTCAAACTATTCCTTTGGGTTAAAAGCTTTGTCCCATCCTGGTGGAGTTCAATAAAACACTGGCGGTTATTGTTCTATGAAAGGCCGTCACAAAGAGCTTTAAGCAGCTGCTACTTTAGATTTCCGATCCTGATTGTTACATGCATGAGTTACAAATAGAATCATATACACATCTTGTTTTCTATAAAGTCAAAGCGCTGCTCCAAACCCACTAAATGCAAACTTTATTGTAGAGTGACTCACTGAATCATGATTACTCTTGTCATGTGGCTCCCACTATAGAGAACCTTCTGGGTTTAGACTCCAAAGTTTGCGAAACCTTTCGTGTCACTTCTGTTTGCAAAAAAACAAGATGACAACAACCAAAAACCAAGAGGGCGACAGCCGAAATGCTGAACTCAAGGCTTCATAACTTTAGTTCACAAACTAATGGTTGACGTCAAGGTGACTACGTTCACTTCTTATATACAGTCTATGATTTTAGGTGGATTTTGTTGCCTTCAGATAAAGCCAGGCTAGCTGTTTCCCTCTGTTTCCAGTCTTTATGCTAAGCTAAGCTAACCAGCTACTGGCTGTAGCTTCACATTAACTGTACAGATTTGAGAGTGGGATCAATCTTCTCATCAAACTCTCAGCGAGAAAGCAAACAAAAAGTATTGGGGTAAAAGCTTTGTCCCATCCTGTAGGAGTTCAATAAAACACTGGCGGTTATTGTTCTATGAAAAGCCGTCACAAAGAGCTTTAAGCAGCTGCTACTTTAGATTTCCGATCCTGATTGTTACATGCATGAGTTAGAGATAGAATCACATACACATCTTGTTTTCTTTAAAGTCAAAGCGCTTCTTCAACCCACTAAATGCAAACTTTATTCTCTGGAGTGACTCACTGAATCATGATTACTCTTGTCATGTGGCTGCCACTATAGAGAACCTTCTGGGTTTAGATCCTAAAGTTCGAGAAAACCGAATCAAAGATCCAAACTAGTTTAAACTAGATTGACTCAGACACTCGAACCAAACCAGACCAGACATGGCACATGCGAGGGGACGGTCCCTCATCCTCCCAGAGGACGTTATCAGAACAATGACATCACTGTAGCGTTGTCTGTCTGTAGCATTACCAAATGTGTGGTGAGGGGAAAAGAGCAAAGGAGCGATGAAGGGAAAAGAGAAAGACGGAGATGGAAAGAAGGATGCATTGACAGAGACAGCAGCAGTTTCAGAGAGAGAGAGAGAGGGGGAATGAAAGAGAGAAAGCCTCGAGCTGTGGCTTGGCTGAACTCACCGTGAACCTCGGCAGATTTATTTTCTCCGGAGCCTGTTGCTCGCTCAAAGGGGGCCAGATTTACATGCCTCTCCCTGGGCTGCTGTGAAGCCCGGCTAAGGGAGCTGAGGATGGGATAAGTGGGCTGAAGGGACGGGATGGAGGCAGGTCATGGAGAGAGGAAAGAGGGTTTCACATGGACTCCACTCTCTAGTCCATTATTTGCTGCTTAATGATGTGGCCTTCAGCTTCACGTGCCCTGGTGGAGCATTCCCCGCTTACCAGCTCGCCATCCTAATGAGAAACACTCCCTCCATTAAGCGGGGTGTTTCATTTTAAACCCGGTCGCTCTTATTGACGGCGTTGGTGTGAGCCGATGGATCCCTGCTCTCACAGCTCGCATGCCTGCATCCTCTGTGGTGACATACCGCCAATGGTTATGTAATTTTTTAACATGATCTGGTTTATATAAGCAGTATTATAATGTGCTGTGCTCACATGTTGAGACACAAAAACACTGGCATGAATAGATATGTACACAAATACCAGTGGGGTGTCGTACGCAACTGAGGCTTTATATTACAGTAAAATATCCATAGTTTGGAGCTATCTGTGACAAACGTTTGTGCGTCATTGTTATATTTAAAATTTTAAAATATAGTTTTAATAACAGGAGATTTTCCATGTGTTTAAAACATCAACAGTACATTACATTGGAAGTTTATTGACCTCTTTCCAGACATTTTTCACTAAAGTTCAATAATCAGACTTGCTTGCTGCTCTGCTGACAGTAGGCTTGTTAGACCTGAGGCCAATACAGCCACAAGATGTGATTTATTTCAAGAATCATAATTCCCTTAATCTGAAAAAACTGGAGTTTGAAAGAAGTGGGCATTAAGGAGGCAGAGAAGGTCTAATAGAAACACTAGCCGTTGCATTATGGGAAATGTAGGATCCAGTGTTCTTGGAGCTTGAGCCATACTAGTGATTAAAAGTCAGGATATCTCGGCCTCTGCTGCTTCGATTATTTTTAAATCAGTCTCTGACACAGACGTGGATTCGGCTCTGTTGCTACCTCTGCTACAGTTGGTAACTTAAAAATAAAAATAGCTTTTTGTTATATTTGCTCAAACTGTCCTACGGTCAAACTAGGCAGCACTGATGAAATATTAATTAATATTTTTCACTGTCTCATGCACTACTGTCAGGATATAGTGACAGTTTGAGCAAATATTGTTATTTTGTTATATTGCTTTAACAGCGGAACAACTTTGTACCCCTATTCCTTTTTCGTAACTTTTTATACAGAACGGCGTTGTGGAATAACACCACAACATTCCCGCCTTGAACAGGCTGTGTGAAAGGGGCTAGTGACTACACTGACAGGACACCTCCGACTGTAGACAACATTGATTTTATATTTGTATTATGAATGTTTAAACTTTACAGGTAAAGACTATGGGCTGAGGGGCAGGGACAAGGTCACAGACGATAATGTTCATGATCAGTGGACTGTGCAATACGGGAGCAAATCAGGAAGAAGCGCTGGATGAGCAACTTTCTTTGGAAGGAACGGGTCCCATCTTGGAGTCTGGTATCTAGTTCTGTTGTGAAAATGAAACAGAAATGTTGTGGGTTTACCACCCACAACATTTCATTTGTTGCTTAAAGCTAAATGATTTAATTTAGGGTTAAGTTGTCGTACGATGTTCTGTACAACACAGGCAAATAAAGGTGACCACACCGTCATAACAGTTTCATAATAGCCACAAAAACACTCTTTAAGGAAGTGAAATTAACGATTGAAGACTTCTAATTTCTTGTGAAAATGAATCACATTGTTTTTCAACAGAAAATGTAGACATTTTCCCAGACACATCAATACAGTCTGTGTTTTTGGAGACAGTTTTTAGTGGCCATTAGAGGAACTGCAACCCGGCGTACTTCCACATTGGCTGCAGCATTTAAATGTGATGGTTCTTTCCAAATACCAAACAGAAGCAAATGCCTCATTTACCACATTGAAGTTTCCACTTCAGATACGAACAGTAAAGGAACAGTGTGTAACATTTCGGGGGATCTATTAGCAGAAATGGAATATAATATTCATAACTATGTTTTCATTATTGTATAATCACCTTAAACTAAGAATCGTTGTGTTTTCGTTAGCTTAGAATGAGACGTTTATCTACATAGGGAGCAGGTCCTCTTCACGGAGTCCACCATGTTGCTGCTTCATGTTTCTACAGTAGCCCAGAACAGACAAACCAAACACTGGCTCTAGAGAGAGACTTTCACATTTTTACGTTACCTGAAGGCCACCGTAGTTCTCCAACACTCTTGTGAAACTGGTAACGTGAGCCGCAGAGTGCAAAACCGTGGTACCATCAGGTGCCGTCTGACTTCCGTTGCTCCTAAAGTAGAGTTACTATAGTATGGATGGCCTCTGAGCGAGTCGAACAACGTTAGCACGGTTTTGCCCTCGGTGGCTCACGTTACCGCAGTCTTGGAAAGGGAGGAATGAACGGAGGGGTACTCAGCTGCAATCTGCAACCACGCCACTAGATGATGCCAAATCCTACACACTGTACCTTTAAAGAAACAGTTTGGCATTTTAGGAAACATAATTGAAACTCTGAGTGTAGAGTGTAAAAGCGACAATTGGCCGTTTGACAGGGGACAACCAGCAGAGACTTCAGGAAGCTACAGGACTTGACCAAGTGAGCGGAGGGGTACTTGGTTGCAATCTGTAACCATACCACTAGATGCCGCCAAATCCCTCAGACTGTACCTTTAAAATGCTAAAACACTTCTTTACTGTATAACTCCTGTGATGCACTAACTGCTGCGTCACATATTCGAACCTTTAAGGCATACAAGGAGCTAACATATAAAGCCTTGGAACATTGACAGCTGTCCGTTTTGTGTCCGAATGTCAACTTCACTCTAATTTAAAGAGGATTTCCTCTTTTCCTCCAGCTCTACCTCGTGTACTGTAATTGTAGAGGATAATACTGTATGCGAGCTCACACTGGAGCCCACTGAGGAAGAGAGGAATTAACTAGCTGCCCTGCACCTCTGACTCAACTCTCTGTGAACTGCTCGTGGAACCAGGGGTCAGCGACTCTGGGCTTGGTATCATTTTTCCCTCCCACTCCTCTGCTGTTTTTGCTGGGGGTGAGTTAAGGAGGGCCGGGGAGGCAGGAAGGCTCTCAGCTCCTGATCCCAGCAGAGCTCAAGAGAAATTTGGCTGCTCGCTTTGTCTGACAGGTAACGCTCAACACGCCTGTCGGAGCGGCCCAGCTGTGACCCAGAGAGGGAGGAGGTGTGGGGCGAAAGGGCAGACAAGAGATAGGTGTAAAGCATTAGACCTCGGCCCTGCTCGCTTGATTTGCACATGTTTTCGATTTTACAATTAGGTGGAGAGGATGTGGGAAAAATAAAAGCATAAATTATTTACTTAGGTGCAACAGATGTTCCCCGATGATGCTAACACATAATACGTTATTTGTTTTTGCAGACCGTTTCCTTTTCTTTCTCTAACGGTGCAATTCTGGTCTTCCTTCCTCTATCAGAAGATTTGAGTGCTGTACTCTGTAGAGGAAGTTTTGATTGCATTCGTGGTACAAACTTGCTAAATGTGTAGTTTTACTTCCCCAAAGTGCAAAGTAAGCGCTTTGCTAATAACGTTTTAATTTGCTGAATCAGATGAATTAGTGATGATTTGTAACGTTGTGATTTTCAGTATCTGGTGTCAAATCACAAACAGAGAAGTTGGAGAGAAAAGGTTTTAACTTCTTAACAAGCAGCTGCCTGCAGATGGGTCATTACAAACTTCTGCTGTGCAGCCAAACGTTTCAAATTCTAGTGAAGATCCAAAAGTTTCCAAAGATACCAAATATGTCTTGTCTTGTTTGCATTTGGGGGAAATGTGTATTAAATGATACATACATACACATAATACATCTATAACATTGTTTTTTGATGGAACGGTGCAGCCATTGGATTAGAATATCTCACTCAGTATAAACTTTATACAGCTTAAGTGAGGTGCTGGAACAAGCAGACACAGAATATACACGGTGTGACTGAGTGGAATAAGATGATTTTAACAACCCTGAACCTACAATAGTTGCTTTTTCAGCCAGCTGTAAACACAACATTGACATATTATCACCTTATAAACTTAATGTGGCAAATGTGTGTCAGCAAACTGTTGCCTATTTACGCCTCCAACAGTTTACAGAGCAACATTAGTCAGTAATTCATTTGTAGTTGTGTTTCTGGCCATCTGACAAATGTAAGTCAAATATTTACTCTCCTGTTTTGCTCCTGAGGGAAACATTTGGCTATCATAAGCCCCGCTTTTCCACCGCCGGAACTTTTGAGGAACTCATTGCGTTTCGACTGCAGGTACCAGGGTCTAAATTAAGTCCCGGGGACATTTTATGGCCTTTTTCACCCCCCAAAAAAAGGCCCTGGTCCGGGGGTAGTACTGGAATTTTCAGGGTGGAGTTTGCAGGGATGATTATTTTCCTCTCCTGGATTTCAATCATTACATCCAACATGCATCAGTAAATATATGCAGCAGTAAATATCGCTGCAGTGAGACAAAAACTTTGATTAGATAAAACAGACATGCTCACTGAACTGCAGCCTGCAGAGTGTATTAACCGCTGTGACCACCAGCAGCCCTCGTCCCATTTCATGTTGCTTTTTCATACGCCAGCAGACTAATTTGCCTAATCTTTGCAGGTCTTTAGACCATGGTGGAAACACAGACAACAATGGGCTGAGGGAACCTTCCTTGAAAAGTAGTTCCAGAGACTAAAAGTCCAGGGAGCTTCCAACTTTAGTTGTTAAATGTTCATCAACTAGTCGCTTACTTTGTCTGTTTGCCGTTTGGTACCGGGCTGGTAGTGTACAGTCTAAAAGCCGCTTGCTGTAGCCCAAAACGCTGCTGATGAGAGTGGTGAGACTCAGTTGCGGGGGCCCGAAAACCAAGGGGTACATATCATGCTCATTTTCAGGTTCATACTTGTATTTTGGGTTTCTCCTATAACATGTTAACATGCTTTAATGTTCAAAAAACACATTATTTTTCTCATACCTTCTGTCTTAATATACCTAAATTCATCTTCTGTCTGAAACACTCCGCTTTAGCTCCTGCCTCTTTAAGCCTCCCTTCAGAAAAAGCCCAGTCTGCTCTGATTGGCTTGCAAGAAAAATATGGTGCACCTTTGCAAAAGTAGTTCTCAAGCTGTGAGCGGTATATTCTAATGAGACTGCATGTGACATAGGAAGGGGAGCCAAATCTGAATGGCTTGTTGAATCACATGTTTTCTGATCTAGACAGCCCACAAAAAAGTGACTGTGTTGTCTTATTTCACAGTTTGTGGGTTGGTAGGCACTCCAGATACCACATGTATGTGCACAAACACTTAAAAAAGTGACCTTTTCATGATATGTTCCCTTTAAAACACTTTATAAAGCTGAGGGGAACTGCATTGTTGGGTGATACATTTCTGTTGGTCCAAGATTGCGTCCTATGGTTAATATAAAAATATTGAGTGGTCCAGCTGTAAGTTTAAGTCCTTTTTAGCCTAATAACAACAAGTTGATGGGAAGAAAACACTAATATTTGATTAAAGCAGCTTTATAGCCCCTTAAGGGAAATCTAAAAGGGGAAATTTGATGCTGAGGGATTAAAGCATGAAGTCTGCATGTAATAATAACCATATGCAAACATGGCTTTTTGCCATACATGTATGGATGCAGTGCTATTCCCAGGTTTTAGAGGTACAGACTTGTGTGATCATGTGTGTAAAGAGAGCAGGAGCAGATGGAAGCCCGTTTTTCAAGTGACGTTGCGATTCTAAAGTCGTCCAGCACCACATTATTACACTCCTGCAGACTCCCGAAGCCACCGAAACCACTCACATATACTGCGCTTACATTACTAGAAGACAGCAAACGTGAGCGCACAACAAGCACAGGCGCACTGAAACCACACGTTTGTGCACACACATGAAGACGGTGTAGGGTTCACTTTTTAAGGCTTATCATCAGAACTACACTCCGGCACACTGGAGGCAAAAGTAGGAGGAGCAGATCAAAGAAAATGTGGTTAAAAAAGAACACCCAGGGACATCCACCTCCACATAAACAGGGGATCTCCTTACCAAAAACAAAGAGGCCTGAGCAGCCAACCCACATCCAGCGGAACAGGGAGGGGTGAAAGGGGCTTTAGAAAAGGGGAGGGGATCCGAAAACATGTTACATGGGCGGAAAGGTAGAGCAAAATCATTCATTACTGTAATTACAACCTGAGCCCACTTACTCTTTCATTCAGCGGGAGAGAGGAGGAGAAAAGAAAAGAGGGAGAGGAGAGATTAAAGTTGCCCACAGAGGTGTTTACCGCACGCCGGGAGAGAACTCGTCCTATTTCTTCCTTCAGACAAACACGTTAACCGAGAACACCCACTGCAGGGGTTCCCTAATCAGTCAGAGTGATGCGGTCTGTGTCAGTAAATGAAATGAGCTATGAAAGGCCTGTCTAAGTGTCTTCATCACGGTATTTATTTTCCCTCCCTGCTCTGAGTCATGCCGTCACTCCCCACCTCGCTTTGCTCATTATACCTCCGAAGCAGAACAGTGTTTGACTGGCACGTAAACATTTCTTACTTGGTGTTTTTTGTCTTTACGTTTCAATCAGGACGGCTTAAAGGAGCAGTTCAACATTTTAGATTTGCCTTCTTGCTGAGATATGATGAGACTATCAATCCCTCTCTCATTTCCCTCAGTTAAAGAAGATATTTTTACAATAACAATGGATCAAATGACCATTTTTCAACTTTATTTTTCATCATTTTACCATTTTGGTTCACTCTCATCTGGGGCTCCCCCCTCTTAGTCAATTAATCGACTAATTGGTTGTTTTGGTCTTAGTCTACTAAGATTTCTTTAGTCGATTATTAATTTTTTTATTCACATCTCTGGTAAACACTAGATTTAAAGTGGTGCTTTTGTGTGATTCTTTGTGGAGAAACTCAGTTTTACAGATCTGTCAATTAAAGCGAGGACAGCCGTACTCTCGTTGCCCTCTGCATTGATTAGGTCGCAGCAGGCAGATTTCCACAAACAAGCTCTGATAAACCAACTGTACACTACCAATCAGCAAACTAACAAAGTTAGCGCCTGGCTGGTGAACACAGTGGAGCATTTAGCAGCTAAAGAGGAGCCTGATATTTCCCTCAGGGGTCGGTAGAGACCAAAAACAGAGCTAAAAGGAGGCCAGGTGGCCAGAAACACGAGCCAAATCTCCTGGATGTGTAAATAAGCAATTGTTTGCCTACAAGTTAGCCATATCAACTCAAAACATGATAATATGTCAGTGTTGGTGTTTAAAAGCTGCAGCTAGCAGCTGCTTAGCTTAGCATAAAGACTGGAAAAGGGGGAAAACAGGTAGCCTGGCTCTGTCCAAAGGTAACAAAATCTGCAAATTAGCACCTCTAAAGCTCACTAACATACTACCATACATATCTCATTTGTTTAATCCGTACTGTAGAGCCTTTTTCCCTATATGTTTCCAGGCTGCATTCACACCAGATCAGGCAGTACAGCGTAAACGCATGTTTTCCTATTCATTTTGAATGGGGATAGTGTTTTGGGGCAGATACAGTATTAATGAATGGAAATGATTTTCGCATCTAATTCTCGGCAAGAAAATAAATGAGTATGTTTTCTAAGATGTTGAGCTACTACTTTAAGTGGAAAAACAAAGTCATTAATTTCGAATCATTGCCTTTTTTGTACTCTCGAATTTCAAATGTCACACACGCAGTCAACCTTTTCAAAAGGAAGAAGTTTGGTTTAAAGAAGTTTAAAGCTCCCTTTATCACTTTTACGTGACTGATTTTGGGCACTAAACTGCTTCTGCATCTGTTTATGGAACATCTTCTGGAGCAAGTTGACTCACTTTGTGACCGCAGCTTCCAGCTTCTTGTCTTTTTACAGCCTCCCCTCAAAGTGTTTACCTTGCTCTCATCCCTGTGTCCCGACGGGACTTCTCAAACGCCGCCCTGGGTGTCTCTCTTGGGAAACAAACATGCTGCATAGAGGGAGGAAGGGAAACAGTAGCTTAATGTGATCTGAGGACAACAACAACAACAATGTCTGGAAAGTTCACCTACTGGGCCACATTCTGCTGTGGAGTGTTTCCAGTCATTCAGGAGACCTACAGGTGTCTCATCCGTGCCAGGAAATACGCCTCGCCTCAGGCATGTTGTGGCATTCATTCAGAAATATGATACTATAAATACATACATGTAGGAAAGTACAAAACCCACGTGATACTGAGTATAGGTTATACATGCATATGTGTTTCATGTACAGTGTGTGTGGTTTGTGTTCTTACTATCTAAGTCTGTTTGTGGAAGCATTTGAGACAGAGAGAAAATTAGACTTTACTGTAACATTTCTACTTTAATTCTTCTTAGTTGTCGTCACAGAGGGAAAGCAGACAGTGCTTGGTTGTGTTTTGGTGTTTTCCTCCATCATATGTGTGTGTTAGTGGAGGTCATGAGTCTCTCTCAGGCAGAAATCTGATTTGTTTACAGAGCACATGGTTTCAAACTCCTCTGGAGAGGCTGATTGAATCTCTGCTCTCAACCAGCGCAGAGACAGAGCACAAGTGGCACCTAGTGGACAGAAGCAGCACTGCACCCTGTCTGACTAAAAGAAAGGCTGTTTAAGGCCTTGTTGCTTTCTTTCTCACTCACTATGGTGAGACGTGACTGGAGCAATAGCATACTCTCTTTTGTTCTATTACTGTACACGTTTAGGTTGATGCTTATTCTTGTTCAGGACAGCTGTAAAGCACTTTGAAACAATGCCATGTCGACAGGGAAGTAAATGAATACATTTATATTTTTAGCATAAATAAGGGTAACAGATAGAGCTGTCAATCAATTAAAATATTTAAATTGATTAAAAAATAAGTAATTGCATGATTGTCCATAGTTAATCATGATTAATCACAAATTAATCACACATTTGTTATCTGTTCAAAATGTACCTTAAAGGGAGATTTGTCAAGTATTTAATACTCTTATCAACATGGGAGTGGGTAAATATGCTTGCTTTATTCAAATGTATGTATATATTCATTATTGGAAATAAATTAACAACACAAAACAATGTCAAATATTGTCCAGAAACCCTCACAGGTACTGCATTTAGCATAAAAAATGTGCTCAAATCAAAACACGGCAAATTCAAGCCCAACAGGCAACAACAGCTGTCAGTGTGTCGGTGTGCTGACTTGACTATGACAACAAAACAAAATACAACTGTATCGTGTGAGCTTAAAGGTTCTCTATATGATATTCATAGCATTAATAACAACTCTTAATTAACAACAATTTGCTATGTAAAGATGTAGAGGAGTAATGTCTACCTGAGCAGAGAATGAAGTCTCTCTCTCTCTGTGTGTGTGTTGTAATCTGAGTTTCTTTGTGCTTTCTTGACATAGCCGGGCTGTCGCACATGCTTTTAGTGCACGTTCGTATACGTTCGTGTACGGGAGAGTAGTGCTAGCACCATTAGCTTTGAGCTGCCAGCTCAGCTGTTAGCCATGTTGAGAGCCGTGCAGAGGCACTAGAAATGCTTCCAAACTCATTCAGAAATGATGATACATAACCTAATGTAAGGAGCACAAACAAGAAGACATAATCTGGTCTGATTTGCCCTCATTGACCCTCTCTTACAAAATGATGAGTCAAAGAAGAAGAAGAAGAAGAAGAAGAAGAAGAAGAAGAAGACATACTTCTTCATCCCAGAGGGGAAATTCATTTTTTTCACTCTATTGTTATTTAATACATTACACACACAGATGATGTCAGAGATGTCAGAAGGAGGGGGCTGCCGATGGAGAGGCGCCGCTGAGCAGTTGGGAGGGTTCGGTGTCTTGCTCACTGGCACCGTGGCAGTGCCCAGGATGTACCAGCTACCAGTCCACATGGACTGAGCTGCTGCCGCCCCAGACACAGTACATTTGAAGACAGACGATTGGTCTCTTCAACAACTCATGTCAACTGTTAAACCGTGATGTGTAATGATGCTATTGACAGCCATCTTGGGTCATGAGATGAGTCATGAGTTATTAGGTCCCGTTGTTCCCCAATGGTCGTATAACAGCCACTCCAGATTAATCTAATGCTGCTAACTCATGCTCTCTCTCTTCTGTCATGATTATTACTGCATCATAAAAAAATTGCAAAACAAATTTGAGAGTTCCATGAACACCAGGATGAAGTAAGATGGCCTCGATGGCCTCCTTACGCACCAGCTTTCCACGAATTGAAGGCTTTCCTTCTTGAAGGTCAGTCCAATATTACATCATGCATGTTTCAAAACTTGCAGTTATGATGTGAGGGCACAGGGCGGGCCTACTTTTTATTAGACATTTATTTGAAGGTGTTTCTCCTCCTTTTTTTCTGTTTTTCCAGAGAGTGTATGTAGTGGTCAGAACATCTGCGTCCGTCTGTGTGTTTGTCTTCCACTGACCTGAATCAACTCCTCTTCCTTCATAGATGTCGAGCCTCCACGCCTTTCTAAACACAATCCAGCTCTCAATGGCTGATTGTATCTCCTCCTGTGAAGTTACGCCTCTGACCTTCTCTCATTCCACCCGCAAAGCTGCTGCTCCTGCTACGGCCCATTTGGTTATATACATAGACACACGTGTGCGCGGCCTCTACGTAGAAAATAACGTGTGCTGCTGTGTAAATATGGACAGTCACTCATACACACCAGCATCCAAGCGCGCATGCAGAACCGTACAGCAGCCTCTCTCGCCTCTTTTCTGCTGACGGTACATCTGCGGCCCAGATGTGCGCTGTACTCTGAGGTGCTGCTGAGCGCAGGATGTTTTGCATTCCCTCTGTGGAACATGTGAGGCGTTCCTGCGGGCCGTCCGTCTGGCTGCATTAGTCTGTGTGTCACGGGGATCTGTTTGCCTCGGCCCCTTGTTGGCCGGCTCCAGGGGTTTGGGTACGACTTTTAGCATGCTAATTCAGGGCAGATGTTGGGTGCTGAATCAGGTGGTGAGAGGAAACTCCGGCCCTGGCAGGAGGGAGACACTGGCTACCCTGTGTGGCGGTCCAGCCCTGCATAACAAAATCTTCCCAGCGTAACCGCCTCTGATGTGGATAGGCTATGCTCTACTGAATCTACGCAATGAATGAACTGAGTACTGGTGACCTCTGTGATCCCCCCCCCCCCCCCCCCAAAAAAAAACGTTTTATACTTTTGTCTTTGAGCTACAGAACAAAAAAAATACCTCAAAGCCTAGCCTGTAATATGTAAATAATGTATATATATGTAATATGTAAATATGTAAAAAATATATTTGGTCTATAAATTGAACTACTCAGTGCATTTAAAATGTAGGTCATGACTAATTTAATAACGATTTCATCATTGAATCACTGTGAACAGTACGTCCAACACTGTCTAGCCCTGTTCCTCTCGCCTCTGTTCTTATATTAGTCTTGGTCGGTGTGGAAAACGTGCGGTTAATGCGGCGCGAAAGCTCCACAGGAACCCTTCAGATGGTGCTAATCCATTACAGGAAGTCAGATCAACATGGATAAATAACATGATAACATGATACTACAGTACGTGTAACAATGAAGAAGTGGTGGATATGTGGCTGCGTGTATTAGAGTGTGGCATGGTGAAACTCCAGGGTGTTTTACACAGTAGTTGAAGTGGTGTATGATGGGAGAAGAAATGTGTCTCTTCTCAGCTCTGGCTGCAGTTGAAGTGGCTACTGTAGAAGTACCTTGTCATTAAATCAACAAGGCAGTCTGGGAACTCCACAAATTTCACACATCAAAATCAGTTTTCTAGTCATGGGGAGTACTATAGTAGCTTCATGTTTTCTGTGGCTCTTGAGGGGAGCTACAGTATGTCTGAGAAAACAGCCCGGGTGATGTCATCAGGGTCATCTTGGCTTGGGTTTAAAAACTACTAATTTTTAAAAGAAAACCTGCATTGCAAACTGAGTGTGTGCACCTTGGAAGACGTTGAGGCAAGGCAGGGAAGATCCAATGAAAATATGTTATTGAGTGAGTTGCGTGATGGGAAGTGTAGGATCTTGTGTTTTTGGTGCTTGACTCATACCAGGGGACAAAAAGACAGCATCTCTCTGACTCGGCTGCATACAAAAACAAAAACACAAAAGACAACAAAGAGACCAAAACAACTACAAAGAGATGCAAAAACAGCTGCAAAGAGACACAAAGAGACTCAATATGACTATGAAAAGGGGGAAAACAACCACAAAGAGACACAAAATGACTACAAAGACACACAAAACAACTACAAAGAGACTCAAAATTACTACAAAAAGATCCAAAATGACTACGAAAAGACATAAAGCAACTACGAAGAGACACAACAGGACTACAAAGAGATACAACATGACCACAAAGAGACACAAAACAACAACAAAAAAAGGCTAAACAACTATAAAATACAGTATGTGTCTTGCTCCTATGTAGGCGAGGTTGTGGGGTCTTTTGCATGTTTGTACCCAGGGGCCCATTGTCTCATAATCCGCCCATAACTGTAGTCCATCTCCCTTCGACCATCTATTCTATCTCTTGAAACGTTTCCTCCCTAGAGCTAGTTTTCTAACCTCAGCTCAGTGCTTGGAGTCTTCCTCCATCTTTCCCAGCCTCTATGATCTAATTCTGACTCCCTGAATTAGTCTTCCCCATGTTTCTCTTTGCCCTTGTCCCATCACTATGCACACCAGTCCACTACTTTCTTGTCCACAGTACCATTTCTCCACTCAGTCCCTGCCGTTGGCCGGCGTCTCCACAGCTGGCCGAGAACAGTTTCCAGCCCAAGCAATTGTGGCCCTCACACCACCTGCTATAGGGTCATGGTCATAGAGTGATGTGTACTGTGTGTGCGTATAGACAAGTATAGGATGCTTTAACACACACACACACACACACACACACACACACACGTAACTGACGCAGCATGAGGCTCCATTGTGTCCTAATCAGTATACCAGGAACTGAATAACCAGTATGTCCTCCATCCTTCGCTCCAGTTGACTGCGTACGACGAGATAGGGACAGCGAGAGACATAGAGCAGGAATTCCCCTTTGATCAGAGTGTCCGTTAGTCAATGGGATGTGGCGTTGCTGGGGGTGTAGAGCGGCGGGCGGAGGCCAAGCGCAGGGAGAGAGTGCTCAATTGTCTTGTCCCTTTCTTTTTCGGGATGCACACCCCCACCAAGAAGCCGATACCAAGGTCGTGACCTTTTGCCCCCCTTTCCTCCGCAGCGTCGGGGCTCATACATGAAGGACGCTCTCTGTCCCGTGTAACTGCTCAACAACCCCCTAACTGTCTCACACAACTACTTGCCACCCTGTTTCTTTCAGGAGGTGGAGGTTGAGGCGTTGGTTGGGGGGTTTGGAAGCTTTTTTGTTTTTTGGAGTAGATTAAAGACAAAAACTGACACGAGACAAATTGACTGTGTCAGTGTGGTTTAGTTATGGCGGCATCTGTTGCTGCAAGTGTGGTGATAGTTTTTTTTGTTTTTTTTCAAATGTTTTCTGGGAAATGGAGGAGGGGTGCAGCAGAAAGGGGAGCTGTTTGTTTCAAGAGTCTGGTGTTATTTACTCTATTGTTATATGTGTGTACAGCCAAAGCCATCAAAGAGCAGAACATTTGGTGATTAACAGAACTGTTGTGTTCGACAGCTGTATGACATATTTTTTACTTCGCTACATTGAGCGCAAAAAAAGGGGCATCTGCAGTTTGTATATGAGATGGCCTTAAACATTCATCTTTTCCATTTGCTCATGCAAACGGAGGAAAAACACAAGACGTATTCCAACACAAGATAACCAGCATGTGGAAAACATGATGCAGCGAGTTACCAATTGACAATCTTCAAAAAAAGAAGAAGAAAGAAAATCCAATTATAGCCATTATTTTCAAACATGTGAGGTATTCAATAGTGACATTGGTTAGTCAGACAAATTAAACCGGTTAGCGGTCGGCTGGAGGGAGGAGAACCAAAATAACATCAAACTCAGTAACATGACGACACGTTTCACTCCGAGACAAAAACAAGCCTGCATTAACATTTATAATTGATTTCATTTGGATCACTCAGGAAGATGACTAACGATAGTGCCGGGAATACACGTCTAATCCATCTGAGACCGTTTAGCTGATAAAAGTTTGACGTATCTTGATAAACAAATTAATTACTAAATGCATGTCAAGCTGCATCCGCTCTATTAGCTTGTTAATACCGTATGCACCACATACTCTGAAGGCAACGCCTACATACAGTAAGGCCCCCTGGTTGGTCTTGGTCTGGTCGTGTGCTATAAAATTGTGTATTAAAGGGGAACTCTGCAGATTTTACACATCCAAATCAGTTTTAGTCATGGCAAGTACTACTCTGCATGAGAAAGCAGTTGTTTTCTGTGGCTCTGGATGGAAATATGAGAGCAAAAATTATGTTTTTTAATACTGATTGCACCAATAAAGAAGAATATAAACTGAAGGTGACACCTAAATTATTATCTCATCTTGAGGGGGCCCATCTTGTAAAGGGGCCCTGAGTTAAAATGTAGTTTCAAGGCCTTTATTTCAGTTTAATTTGTGCTTATGTGGCGCATATTCCTCAATACATTTGTGTTTAATCAAGCAACCATAGAGAGACAAGGAGAAACAAAGGGTTGAGGCAAGGCAAGGGTATTTGTAGAGCACCATTCAACAACAATGCAATTCAAAGTAGTTTACATGAGACAGAAAGGCATTAAGAAAATATATAAAAGAAACACAAGACAATACAAAAAGACACGTAAATACGATTCTAAAAAGAGTAAAATTAAATAAAAAAAGAAGATAAAAAGAAGCTAGAATACAACAAGGCAAATCCTACAGTAGGTTTTTTTAAGGTCTTTTTATGACAAGCAAAGGTCATATAAAATATGAAAGAATGTATTTCCCACTTTAACGTCTTCCACCACACCCACAAGAACACTATAGCCAGACAAAAAGTACATCACATTAATTAAAAATAAGTAATTAAGATATTAAGTATGAAAGGAAGGGAAAAATATACATCAGTATCAATATTGACGAGGTTTATTGGTTCCGATATTTTAAAAAGAAAATAAGTAGTAATCATAATTGAATTCCTTGATGGAGTAGAGAATCTATAACCTCCTACTCAGATCTAGTAAAAGTAAAAGTAGCAATACCACAGAGTAAAAATAGAAATACATTCGTGCCGTGGCGGCGCGATTCTTTATTCATTTGAATAAAGATGAGGTTTAGGCTACTTTATGCAAATCAGGGACGTCAGGCGCGACTCACTGCCTCTGGAAACTCCCTAGAAACTTTTAAACTAACCGTTGTTGATCCAAAATGAAGATAGATTCAGCAACTGCATGGCTTATTTCTCACATAAAATGTTTTCAGAAACACATTTCGCTAAACTACTCTCATAATATAAGAGAAGAAGGTTTCCAAATGAGCCGCCATGTTGGTTCCAGTTTGAAAGCTGGGAGCAGCAGCCCACGAGGGAAAGAGTTCATCCAGGTACCTAGTGCCTAGTGTCAGACCAACAAGCGTCCAATGCTTGGAAGTGAAGCGATCCCTCACGATAAGAAACGCCCCTGTGGACATGTTCCATTACTGAAGTAAAAGTACAAACTTTACTTAAAGTACCAAAAGTAAAAGTACTCATCACGCAGTATGACTCTTTTCAGAATAATGTATATTATAATATAGGATTATAATTATTGATGCATTAATGTTTATATCACTTTAATGTTGCAGCTGATGGGGCTGATTTGAATTACTTAATATACTGCTTGTGAGTTGGTGAAGTACAAAGTACAACATTTACCTCTGAAATGTAGTGGAGTACAATGGAAGTACTCAAATAAAGAACCTTAAGTGCAGTACATGGCTGAACCTCTTTAACTCAATTTCCTTATGTCGGAGGCAATGGATCCTTCCACTTAAACAGCATGAGTGTTCTGGCAGGGAAGCAAACTAAGAAATAGAAGAGATCCATCTGAATTGCTGATATCTTTTTCATCATCTGTGACTTGGATTTGTCCCAGAACCTTTCATACATATGAGTCTTTAGTGGTGAAACAGAGAGGCTGCAGTTCTGGCGGTCCCTTGTGGTGAAAATGAAAAAAGAAATGGACATAAAGGACAGTATCTTTACCGTCCAGCAGAGGACAGCATGTCACTGAAACAGTAAAGTTTGAGCTCCCTACCTTCCTCTTGTCTCTCTTTCTTACAGTCACACTTTCCCTCCCTCTGTTATCCCATTTAATCTGTCTTTCTTTCACTGTCAGCTTTACTAAAGTTGCACACGGACAGATGATACCACACAGGCAGGCAAACAAACCATTATGGTCTGGTTCTTGAGTTGTGTAGCAGAGAGCTGTTTTTCCTCTCCTCTGTCTGTACGGCTGTCTGCTAAAACCATCACCCCTCTCTCCCCCGCTTTAACCTACACCCTCTGTGTTTTTCTCCCTCCATGAAATCTGCCTTCCTGCCTCCCTCTCCTCTCCTCAGTCCTTTCTCCTCACTCATCTGTCTTCCTCCTCCCACTCCTCCTCTTCTTCTCTCTCTTCAGTCTTCACCTCCAGATCTATCTTTTTCTTCCCCTCTGCAACCAAATGCTGTCAGAGTCATTGTGGATGACGTCAGCTCGCCGCTCACTGAGATGAAAGAAGCCGACTTATGAGAAGAAAGGCCAGGTGGGATGAGGCCAGTGTGTGTGCGTGCATGCATGTGTCTTTGGATCATTCTCACCAGACCTAATTCATATTTCTCACATTTTTCCCTGTCAAAGAGGATGCAACACTGTCAGGTTACAGAACTCATGCTTTTCACATTAGGCAGGACCAGCTCTCGGCTCCATCACAGCTTCATTATTTTATTGATTCATACAGTTATTGATAGGCACTACTTCATGTCTTGCACTTTTACGGGGCTGTTAAATGGTGTGTGTGGTCAGAATTAATGTCCCATCTTGTTTCTATCATGAGAACAAAACTCAAAGCAGCCAACTGTTGAATTTGGACTAGATTTTTAAGGTTATTTCGATCCTTTTTGGAGATCTATAAAGGAAGTAATTTCCTTGTCAATAAATAAACACTCAACACAAACAAAAATCAATGACTTTCCAGATTAATTTTGAAGGAAGTCCATGGTATTAGTTGGCATTCTGAAAAGCCTCCAAGGCTTTCATTATTAGTTAAAAATTCTTTATTAAATCGTGGATGACCACCGCGTTTCGACTCAACAAGTCTTCATCGGGGTGTGAAGTATACAACTTACAATCAGAGTGCCTCAGATGTTTTCCAGACTGTCAACTAATACCAAGGACTTACTTCAAAAGTAAGCTGGACAGTCATTGTTTTTTTATTTGTACTTGACTACTTGCCCTACCCTTGAAGAACACCTGTTTTTTTACTTCAACATCACCAACACCGAGTTTCTTGACCCAGTGCAGCTGCAGCACTCCCTGTTTTTTCTTCAAACACGCTATGCTAGCCATACTAGCAGCGTGGCTGTAGGGATGGTAAAGTCTGTCTGTCAGTTGGTCCACCAAATTGGTCCAGACTGAAATATCCAATCCCCCAGGAAGAGCACCGGGTTTTGAAGCAAATTTTTGTAGCGGCCAAACGATGGAATTACAACTTCCGTGTCGTCACATAATGCCATTGGGCCGAAAAAGACTTTTCCCCATAGACTTACATCGGGAAAGAGACATCCGTGAGGTAGATCAACTTCCCAGTATGAACACTTGAATAGCCCTTATCTAAATCCATTAGGTCCTAAAAGTTGTAAAATGCACTAATAGTCGAATCCAGAGTTATTTTCCTTCCTCCGTTCATGTGAATGAGACCCAGACCGAGGCTGGAGGGGGGCTGGGAGGCGGAGTTAAAGGAAACGCTACTGCGCCTGCTCTATGGGCCCAGTGGATGTGGAAGATTACGGGTAGATCCGGGTACTTTAGCACTCGTCAGTCGAGCCATTTTGGCTTCATGCGCCGCTGAGCAACTGTCAAAGGAATGAACGCCTCCAATGCTGTATCAAGTTCTCTTTATACATCCATGGAAATATCTCTTCAACTTTTTGATGGATTGATGAAATTTGGTACAGCCATTTGTGGTTCCGCAGAGGATGAATCCTAATGATTTTGGCGATCCTCTTACTTTTTCAATAAAATTTGGTACAGACATTCATGTTCCCCACAGGATTAATTGCGATAACTTTAAAGGAACAATGTGTAACATTTAGGGGGATCTATTAGCAGAAGTGGAATATTACATTAATAAGAAGTGTATAATCACCTGAAAATAAGAATCGTTGTGTTTTTGTCACCTTAGAATGAGCCCTTCATATCTACATACGGAGCGGGTCCTCTTCACGGAGCTGGCCGCCATGTTTCTACAGTAGCCCAGTACGGACAAACCAAACACTGGCTCTAGATAGGGCCATTCGCGCTTTCACATTTTTGCGTCGGCTACCTAGGCGCTTGGCACATGGGAGAAGTTTCAGTTGGTTGCAATGTGCAACCTCACCGCTAGATGCCGCCAAATCCTACACACTGGACCTTTAATGATACTCTGACTTTCCTTTAGCACCACCATCAAAAGTTGAATATGTCTAATAGTTTGGTTCATGACTAAATAGCTGCAAAACAATGACATTCTCATTCGCCTCAGCTGTACTAATTATCAAATATTAGCACGCTTCTGAAACATTTCAACGAAGATGGTGAATATACATAAATATCGTAAATATTACACCTGCTTACAGTCACATCGGCATTTTAGCGTTGTCATTGTGAGCTTATATGCATGTTGTCATTAGAGTAATGAGTCATTGAGTAATTGTTTTCTCTGGTCACAAGCTTCTATGAGTCAGCTACGGTGGCCCATGGGAGACAGTATTTGCATTACCACTTGTATATGTTGAGTTGACATGAGCAGGGTGCAGCGCATGAGAGAGAGTGTAGGGTTTATAGGTTTACAAGCCTGTCACAGCTCTCTCTGCCCTGTTCCTTGTCCCTTGAAGGCCTGTGTGGACCTCTGGTAGGTCTCTTTAACAACAAAGCCAGTTTGGTATGTATTTACTCAAAGCCGCCCTCGGTGTCTCCGGTCCTCCTCAGCAGTAGCTGGCTGGGAGATAACAAACACCTCTCAGCGCTGACTGACCGAGGGATTTATAGCTTCATAAACGTCTGGTTTTGGGGATGTGCTTAACAGTTTCCCTTCAGCAGGTCATTTTTAGCTGTTTTCTGCTCTGTCAACACGTCAAACCACGAGTGACGATGACCAGTCTGCAGCAACAGCATCTGGGAATGTGTGGCAACGATGACGCTCTCTGAACTTTGTTACTAAACTCTGCTAAATGAGTGTATATACTGTATGTGATGTTGTCTTGCCATGTCGAGACTTTGTTAGTGTTAGCATGTGTGTGCTATGTCTGGTGCCTCTTTGGTGCCCCTCTTGTGGGGCATTCACACTCTTCTATATCTCCTCTTCTGGGTCTAAAAAGACATTCACGCTTTCAACAGGTGGAGCATACAGCAGCGAAGCAGTGTGTTCATAGGTTGTATGAAGGTCTGTGTGGGCCTCACACCTTCTCTTTGAGCTCACCTCTCAACAACAGATGTATTCACACATTCACACAAGCATCCCTAGAGGACCAGCAGAGGAAGTGGAGTTGGGGGAAAAACAAAACATGTCTGTTTTGCATCTCTAAAGCTCAGTGTAAAGTGTGAAAATTTGCCGTTTTAAGAAGGGTGATGTGCCGGACTATTTTTATACAGTTGCAAGAAAGCCAGCTGAGACTCCAGGAGATTACCGTGCCTGGCCCAGAAATAGTCAGGCACGTAATCAGTGAATTGTCATTTTCACATTTCAGTTTTTGTACAGATTACACAAACGAGATGTAACATGTTAATTTGTGAGCTTTAGAGGTGCAGGTCGGTGGATTTTGTCACCATAGGACAGAGCCAGGCTACCTGTTTCCCCCTGCTGCTTTGTGCTAAGCAAAGCTAACCGTCTGCTGGCTGAAGCCTTATATTGTGGCAGCGATCTTCACTGTAAAGTTTCATGGCTGCATCTTGCACGGTTGTGACGCTATCACAGGGACAACATCTGGCCACACAGAAATATAAACACTTGGCAAAGTACTCAAAACCACTTCTGTCTTATTTCCCGCTACAGTAGGTGTCTCCTGGACCACATTTTGCCGTGATGACACACACACCGACTCACAAGGTGAAAACAATACCAGCCACACACTGTTGCTGGTAATAACACTGGCATGGGCCTTTTATCTGCAGAGCCAGTATGTTGGCTGATAATGCTTCTGTACTGTAGGATTTTGAATGCAGGACTTTTTGTTGTAACAGCGTATTTTTACATTGTATTTGTACTTTTACTTGCATAAAGAATCTTAGTGCTTCTTCAACTTCTGGTGTCATATGAAGTTTGAAACAGCAGCGATGAAAGTGCATCATTTGGTCAACTTTGAATTCTTGCTTCTGCTTTTCTTTAAAACGATAGCCTCCGACCCTCACATCCTGTCTGCTTGTGTCAAACGAGACGCTTATCAAAGCTGGATCTTATCATCTCTTCATGCAAAACACTCTCACTCTGTAGTGTCTGATAACGGGCCAGTCGCGGCCAAAACCTCCCCAGAGGAGCGAAGCCTTCAGGCTGCGGAGTCACAGTTTACAATGCTGGGTTTTCTCCATTTCATGCTCTCATACTCTCCATTGTCCCCGAGCTTTCACAGCTCCCCATCCGTACGGCTTCAAAAGATCATGTGACATTGCCTCATCCTCTGTTTGCAAAACGCCCTGCTTTTCTACCTCCACCCTGTTTTACTGTGTTCTTTCCAAATTTCTAAATACATATTATGCACGCTATCTGGCACTGCACTCTAATTCTATCTCTCACTCCATCACTCTTCCTCTCCTTGCGCTCTTTCCCACTTGATTCACGATT
Source organism: Sebastes fasciatus (assembly GCF_043250625.1). Classification (NCBI taxonomy): domain Eukaryota; kingdom Metazoa; phylum Chordata; class Actinopteri; order Perciformes; family Sebastidae; genus Sebastes; species Sebastes fasciatus. The sequence continues at coordinate 8,765,556 of NC_133809.1, read as the reverse complement.
TCCCACTGTAAACAGAGAGTGTATTGTGCCACGACAGATCTTGTCTGTCCTCGGTGTTGACTGTTTTGTCTATGGGAATTACCATGATGGACTGAGATCCCCTCGATGCCTGCAGTGTGTGCAAGCAGACGTTTCCACTCACTCCCCCTCGCTGTGTTTTGACAGTCCTGCAAACAACAACAGTGTTTGGCTAGGTGTCATATGCCTGCTCTTCTTCCCCTTCAAGTAAGGACAGTAAATGTAGAGACACATCATCATAAAATGTGTTTCTTTTCAGATTCAGGTTATAATTCTCTGTAGGTTCATATGAGCGACCCCTTTCATGATGTCTCATTGTTTTCACATTGTCATTTGCTTTAATGTGAAACTTGAGCTTGTTGTGTTGAACATTGTGTCAAAATAACCATATTTTAGTTTGGGTAAATAAAATAACCCAACAGTAATATAGAAAAGAGCACTAACACTGGCTCAAAACAACTCATTGGTGCTGTGTAAAGTTAACCCAGTACTGTGTTGGTGCTATAATGACCCAAACTGGGTCCATTTTAACCCAATTATTTTTTTAGTGTGCACACGATGTGACTTAAAATACTAGGAATGTGTAATAAACATTAACACACATCAACATCATCGGCAGCTATTGGAAAATATAGGCCTGGTGAGTGAGGAGGTGTAAAGCAGCGTGCCTGGTGACGGTGGCTTTGGAGGCAGACTGTGAGTGTGGTCAGACAGTGATCCTTAAATCACAGGTCCGGAGAGTGATGGCTGTTTCTCCACTTCACAATAACACTCATTTGATAAAGCTGCACGTGGGACTGCATTGCATGTGTGTGTATCTCTAAAAGACATAAGTGGGCCTGCAATGTGTAAACAATAAGCATGTGTCTCTGTGTGCAGGATGAAGCCCTGTAAAGATCTAAATTACAACGCAGGATCCCGTGGTCGTGCGTCGCAGCGATTTACCATAGGTGATCCAGCCAGAGCGTTTGCGAATCGCAGCCAGTCCACAAACCACCAGACCACAATTGTTGAATATAAGTTTTCCACCCTGACTAAAGCTGTGAAACTATAGCCACGTACACGTCCTGCGGTAACAAATTTATAGCTATAGTCAAAAAAGATTTCACTCTGACAAGCCCCTAGTGTCATATCTTATATGTTAAAAGCTCCATCCTCTTATTGGATTATACAACTGGGAGTTTTACTTTCCTTTAAGAAAACATACATGTGCACCAGAGGGAAGAGTTCAGTGTCGATGCTGAAGAGCATTTAGAAGAGGAACCTTCTAACCTTGCAGCCAGGCTGTCCTAAAGATGTTATGCAGCTGTTACAGGGCAGAATGATTAAAGGAGCAGTTCAACATTTTGGGAAATATGCGCTTAGTTAGAAGATACCACTCTCATGTTTGTACGCAAAATATGAAGCAGAACCAGAAGTGACTCAAGAGGGTGGAGCTAAGTACAACCGAACGCTGAATAAGACATTTTCAGGCAACCAGAAAAGTTATAATTAACTTTCATGAACTGAAAACACACTGTGAAAGAGCTAAAGTTGTAAGATGAAAACACAGACAACTCCCAGACCAGACAACGCCGTAGTAGCGACCTGTCAATCACAAGGTAGCCACGCCCTAAAGTATACCCTGCTTTATGGTCTATTTGACTCTAAATGGGTCCATAATTTACTAAATGAACATCATGCTGTATTGAAGAAGACTTGAAACTTGTGATTGAGACCATAAACTCATGTTTACAATGTTTACTGAGGTAATAAATCAAGTGAGTAGTAGGATCATTTTCTCATAGACTTCTACACAATCAGACTTCTTTTTGCAACCAGAGGAGTCGCCCCCTGCTGGCTACTAGAAAAAATGCAAGTTTACAGCACTTCCACGTTGGCTTCACTTTTCAGAATCAGAGGTGGCGCCTGCTCTTACCGCTCTCATAGCGTTGTTTTCAGCTGCAACAGGCAGCTTTTTTTCAGAGAAAAAGCTCCAAAAAGCCAGGGTACACCACCTGCTCAGTACCAAAGACCAGACAAGACACCATTAGAGACTATAGCTAGGGAACATAGTGGAGCATTTAGCAGCTAAAAATCTGGATATTTAGTGATTTTTAGAGTGTAAAAACTGGAATGGGTTTCTCCTATTTCTTTACACAGCAGTGGCCAAAAGCGAGATGACCTCTACCTCCAACACTAGCATTTGTTAACTTGAAGCCACACTGCAGCTCATCAAGAAGACCACACACGGAGAGAGGAGGAAGCACACTGTTGAAAAAGAAATACAGAGGATAAAGAGGCAAAGGGGAGAGGAGTTAACGGTCTTGTTATCACAGAGGGTGAAAAATGAAATGGTGAGTCGTTTTTTTCCGCCATAAAAACTCATAATGTATGTTCACCACCTCCCCTCGTTGTCAAACGTGTTATCCTTTTACATCTCTAATCCTCCGTGCTGTCCTCTCTCTCACAATGTTGCTGTTAAAGTGAGTTTGGTTTATTTTCTTTTTATATGGAGTTTCCATCATGCTCCACTCCCTCTGTGGTTCCAGCGCGGCTGGCCAAATGGCAATAAAATGCTCAAAGGACATCAGAGAAGGAAAGGGAGTCCTATTTGTTAGCCTAACAAAATCTCCAGTGGTTAAATAGGCAGTCAACATGTGAGAAGAAAGGGGCAATGCTCTGCTTCAGTGCTGTTGTGAGGGGTAAGACAAGTGGCTGAACAACAGCCGCAGAGAAGCACCTAACTGATGTTTCTTTGTGAGTGCAGAACATGGGTCAATAGTCAGTCAACCAACCTTTCACATCTGACTTCAGTCGTCTTTATTTATGTTTTGGGAGGCTCCTTTTTATGTACAAGGTCAATTAAAACTCAAAGTACTGAAAATATGCACAATACAAGAAAATACAGTAAACAAAAACATGACTCAAATAAAAAAAGCTTTGGTCAAATAAAAAAAAAATATGCATGCAAAGTCATCATAAAAACAAGCAATTTAAACTGCTGTGTTTGCTAAAATTATGGCTTTATAATGCGAATGGAATGAGTGAGTCTATGTTGAGATTTTCCTGCCGTCTGTTCCATTTGGATATGAACTGAATGAAAACTGAAAGCAGATTTTCCTGGTTTTATTGTGGTGTGTAGGAACTCTTTTAGGAAAAATTAAACAGTCCTGACAAATCTGTGTCAGCGTTTACCCTCCGTCTCTCTGTCTCACTCCTGAAACTGATGGACTGTATGTGTATTATAATGGTCCAGTCTATCACCTGAGATACAACAAGAAACCTCCAGACAGAGTCTGATATCACAACTATGGATTTCATAGACTAAATTTCTTATTTTAATCTAAAATGAATGTAAGGACAGGAAAAGCAAGACAGAACAAACACTCAGCTGACTATAGCAAATATTTGTATGTCTAAATACAGTAGTTTTACAGTAGTATTACTCAAAAGAACAGTTGAAAGATACAGCTACCAATATTCTACTATGTTTTTGTGTTTGTCAACAAATCCCAAGAAAAGAACAAAATTAACAATGCCATTGGTTCCTACTTGAGATGTTAATCTTTAAAAACAGGTCACAAATACATACTTTAATTTGTATAAACTCTAAATAAGTTCCTAAAACAGCTGGGAACTGTAGTTTTTAGGAAACGTTACTCAAACGAGTAAATAGTGCATTTGTTTGGGACTATTTTAGCCACGGATTTGGGGTGCTAATGAATTTTTACAACAGCGGGACAGTGTATTTGGGATTGACTCTAAATTAACTACAGTGTTCTTCATAATGAAGGCAGATGACAGCTCAAACCGATATCACAAGACATTCTGCATGTCATGAAGACACATTTTAGGCTTTTCGTGTGTCATTTGTACGCCACTTTAAAACTTACGGTAACGTCCGCATTTAGGTTTAGGCAACAAAACCACCTAGATAAGTTTAGGAAAAAAGGTTTAGGTTGAGCTTAAAATAAGCACGTAAACTAAGTAAAATAAGTACAGAAAATACGTCCCTTACCTCGCAGCGGCCCGGGGTTCAAATCCGACCTACGGCCCTTTGCTGCATGTCATTCCCTCTCTCTCCCCCTTTCATAACTGTCACTGTCTCTGTCAAAAGCCCCAAAAATGATCTAAAAAAACACAGGTCTCGAACGCCAGTTTCCTGGTTGAAAATGCTGTGTTTGTTGGACCCATCCACCTCCCCTCTCGCCCACCATAAGCAGTCTTTTTCACTTTTTATTCTACGTCAGCGTAGCATATTTACACAGATGCAGTCAGTACAGACTACATAGTGTACAGATGACACGCCAAAAGCAAGAACGGCGTTCGTATTGCACACTAAATGCCTTGCAAATTATCGTGTCATTCATACAGCTTTTTTGTAGCTTGACATCTACAATCTTATAAAGACAGATTCAGTCATTAAATCAACATCTTTTCTCATTTTCTCAACCTGATGTTTGCTGTATTTAGTCTTCACTATTACGTAGGATGTATCTTCATTTCAGCTCTGCCTTTAGTTTACGATGGTCTCCCATCTCTGCTCAGTGACCCGGTCACAGTCTGGGTCATCACAGAGCTCTGGAGGTTAAATAGCTGTAAGGACACACATTAATCTAGAGGCAGTTGGTGAAACTGGCCTTAAGCGCCCTCTCCACGGTCCTGCCTCCCCCTCGCCGCACTGGCAGCCGTGCCCGAGAATAGGCATGTCAGCCATGTAGGCCTGACACCAGTTGTTTTGACTGAGAGCACTGAGGCACCGACTTATTGTGCAACACAAGGCAGAGCCTTTAGCCTCACAAGCTATACCGATGAAATCCCTGCTATAAACTCACCCCTCCCACTTCCAGAACGGATCTTTTCCAGGATGGAATTTGGAAGAATTTTCCCTTGAAAAGTGCAGTTAATCATATCAGAAAATGTTGATTCACACAGCAGTGAGTGTATTTCTCAGCATTGTTACAGTGTTCCTGAGAAATCTACACCCATTAGAGCCAATCTGGCATCCAGAGCCGTATCAGTACAATTTTCACTTCAGTCAACAGTGGAATACTAAATAGTCTTAAATTGGCATCCAAGTTATCTAAACTAAGTGGCACTTCACATATTCTCCGAGCAGGTTATAATAAGGGATATGAATGATATACAAATACAGCTTGAACTAGATGTGTGTGAAAAACATAACATGAGCTTTAGCTTAAGAGCAGCGTCCAAATTTCACTTTGGTTAATGACCAAATCTAATTAAAATGGAAGGAGTCTCACACGTATGTATGAATGTCTCTCCATCGATTTTCTCAACAACCGTTCATCTAATCGACTTCACGCTTGGCGGGCGTATTGCTGAGGACCTAAGGAAGTGCAGTGTCGAGTGGGAGCTCTTGAGATCTACGAGACGTATTTATTAGTAGCAGTAGGGACCCCTATAAACTGTTACACCACCCACTTGGGTGCAGCATGCTTGCTCTCCGTCACTTGCTAGCTACGGTACATTCAAGAACAGAAAAAGAAAGAGAGACCAGAGATATGCCATTGCAGCCTGTTCTCCTTCCCAGGACGTCAAATACCGACGCTTTGTCATGGCTGTCGGCATTTGACAAACACAAGGCTTTCATCCAGGAAACGCTGTTTGTATCCCGTGCATTAAGTTTTACTTTCACGTTACAATCAGATGTTTGTTCGTGTCCCGTGTTCACAACGTTCAGTTTAATTTTCACTTAAAAAACATAGTAGATTTAAGCCCAACCATGTCGTTTTTTCCTAAACCTAACTAAGTGGTGTTGTTGCCTAAACCTAAGGAGACACTAAGGGGCGTGACATATGGCATACGGCATATGTGACAAGTTGGGATGAGAACATTGCAGCAATCTAAAAATTTCAAGCATCAGCGATGTAACTTTCTGGTCCCAAATAGCTTAGCTGTTAGCAAATGACGTCTATATTCTAGATTCTAGCATTGCTTGGGGACGCAAATATGTCATGGCAGGTGAATTATTAGTGTCTAGAAGGTAACCCATAAATTACGAAAACTTGCAAAGTCTTGCAAAAACTCTTGCAAGACTCGGTGCCCCAGGACCTGTCCTAATCTTAGCTGTTCTAGGTCAATGCCTATAACCATAACCATCTTGTGAGAGTTTCGCATTTGTGTGTTACATTCTAGACATGACCAGGTGTATTGCTCAGGACCAAGGAATCGCAGTGTCGAGTATGAAGTTGTTTGGATGAGCCGTACTCGAGAAAGCTTGAGCAGCAATAGCTTAGGCACATTTTAAACGGGCACTGCACTAGTACTTATAAAAAAGACATTCTCATCAGCCTCAGCTGTACTTTTTATTTAGTGCTAATTAGCAAATATTAGCATCCCGACACACTAAACTTATGTGGTGTATATGTAAACATTATTGCTAAACATCAGCATGTTAGCATCATCATTGTTTGCGTGCTGCCATGCTGACATTAGCATTTACCTGGAGCTGCTAGCAAGGCTGTGGACCCTTGCTAGCATCCATACATGTTAGAAAATCAACTAGCTAACGTCTGTGTACTACAGAAATACATACAGTAGATGCCCTTTGGAGTGGGTTGAACAGAGGATTTGTGTTGCTGAAGTGCTTTTATGTGAACATGTCATCTTATTTTCATGTCACACAGCATCTTGGTCCTCTTTTTGCACAGACCAGCAGCCGAGAGGGACAGGCTACTTGCGGTTATTTGTGTGTGTTCTTTGTCCGTGTCTGATTCTGTCTTCATGCACTCTGTATTTGTGCAATACTACTTCAGTCAGTGGACGCAGCAGGACAGGGCGTGTCACACCACTGCATGCTTCTTACATTAACACGCAAACTTTTAAAGAAATCATGCCATGGTTCGATTTCAGGCTGTATTATAATTAGATATGAAATGTTCTTTTTTCTTGTTATTACACTCTGTTGTACTGCCTTGACTTTGTTTCTGATGCTATGTGAATGGAAAAGTAATCTAGAAGCTAATGTGAATTATATATTTGCGTGCAACAATTGAAATGCTCAGACAGACATTGTAAAACGTTCCAGATGGAGATGTGTGAAGGCTACAGAGAGGAAAATGATCTTCCCACCAGGACCACAAGTCTGCCTTTTTGATTAGACCCCATTTGTTCCTCAACTACACCGCTGATTAAAACGGCTTCACGGTGAACTATTTGAGGAAATCCTTTTGAGATTTAGAGAACGAAGGACAGGCCTTCTGCGACCTGAGCACACTTGTATTTTGTTGGTGCGGTCTCAAACTTCTTTTACCACCCAGATAATGATTCATTACAGTTGCAAAGCTCCACACAGTGGTTTAACAACTTTTGATTCCAGTAAAGCCCAGCCTGCAAGCCTTGCCAATAAACAAACATACTGTAATTAGGCTACTTAAAACCTAAAAGTTGGACTTCTCAATGCTCACTCATGGTGGTCTTGATTTTTAATCAGAAGTAATATACAGACTGCTTCAAATTATGCTACTTAAAGACCCTTTCCACTCAAAAATGTGTTTTGTTTATTGTTACTTCACTTGCATTTTCATAGATTTAGATTTTTCTACTGAGGGAGAAAGAGTAGATGTGTTTTTAAAAATGTTTAGCCAACGGGATGCTAACATGAATATCTCAACAAATGTTGGATTTATTGCTGTGAAATGTTTTACAGACATTCATCGTTCTTAGATGATGTATCCTAATAACTTTGGTAATCCCGTGACATTTCCTCTAGAGCAATCATGAGGTTCACATTTGTGGTTCTGAGTGAAATGTCTCAAAAAGTATTGGATGGACTACCGTGACATTTAGTACAGACATTCATTTCCCCCTCGGGAGTAATTGAAATCATTTTTGATGATCCCGTGACTTTGCATATAGCGGCATCATTAATTTGTCCAATAGGACTTTAGTTTGTAACCAAATACTTGCTACACTAATGACATTCCCATCTCAGTTGTAACAAATAACAAATGTTAGCATGCTAACTCGCTAGACTAAGATGATGAAGAATGGTGGTAAACATTAGATGAACAAATCAGTATGTAGTCATTATGAGCATGTTAGCATACTGCCGTTGGTGATGCATGCTTCCTTTCATTTTGCCTAGTTCTACGATATAAAATCTGTCCGTAAATATCCCACTCGTCCACGTTTACAGCATCGTTGTGTATACTCGCGTTCATGCGACCGTGGTGTAGTTTGTCTATAGCCTAACGTTGGCTTTTTTACTTCTTCATTTACACTTCAAAAATCATAAGTGGTTTTCATTTGTGAAGATTATCTTGCTGAACAAAACGTGTAAGTATCATAAACGTTTGTTTGCCACAGATCTTATTTTCCGCAATAACCCAAAACCCAATGGAAAAATCCCATTGGCTTTTTGTTGAGGGAACCCCGGGCGATGCTAACTTCCTGGTAGGCCTCAAGGCCTATGGAAAGGAGCCTGGGTCACGCGCCATATCTTTGGGGTTATAACACATGCACAGTAAAATCTGGTCTGCCCTCGCCGAAATTGAGCCAATCGCAACGCACGACCGCAGCTTCAGTTACACTGCGCATGTTTTATACCCCGTACCCCAAGACCCATGTCCGCCCGTGACCCAGCCTCTTTTCCAAAGGCCTTGGTTGGCCTACAAATATACGTCATACCTGGAGCACTCTATTGCCATGTAGGTTTGCAGATACAAGGCATTTGTCTTGGTGTTTTAGTGCGTAATGATAAATATAGTGCAAAAGTCAAGAGAAATAATAGAAAATAGAAAAAAATACAATAGAAAAAAATATAAGAAATACTAATATATATATATAATATACCTGGAGCACATATTGCCGTGTAGGTTTGCAGATACAAGGCATTTGTCTTGGTGTTTTAGTGCATAATGATAAATATTGTGCAAAAGTCAAGAGACATAATATAAAATAGAAAAAAATACAATAGAAAAAAATATAAGAAATACAAATATATATATATATATATATAAATATATTTATATATATATAAATTATATATATTTTTTTATTTTTTTAACAGTGGAAGAGCCACGAATGTGCAAAATATTGACCAGTGGATGTGTAAAGCCTCCAAGTATAAAATACATAAAATGAATTGTGATTATGTTTCCATGTAGGCTAAGGATATAGTGCAACAGACTTTTTTCCTTCAGCTCAAAAGAAATCCTCACAAGACTGCATGTGTTTACATCCTAAAAGCAAAAAAAAGTTGGAGCCAGCCTTAATGCAATATCCTGAGCAGCTCCTGCACACAAGGGGGGCCTGACTCCTGGAGAAACCTGATCCTGCATTGGGCCCTTTAAAGGAATATGGGATGAGTCTGTTGAATGGAGCTCACACAGTGAAGTCCCACTGAAGTCTGAAGTCTGCAGCTCCACAGAGAACAGAGAGAAGAGAAGAGAAGGACACGCAGCAGCAGCAGCAGCAGCAGAGGGTCGACACATGAAGACATGAAAACACAGGAATGAATGAGGAATGAGAGCAAAGTCGACGGAGTGAAGAAGAAGAAGTTATGAGCCGAACTGCGACGAATTACCGGGGAAGGTGTCCGTGAGCGGAGGAAGCCGACAGAAAGTCAACAAAGTCACAAGGTAAAGTAGCTTTGAAGGACTCGGCTTTATCTCCTCGCTTCTTCCATATCGCGCACTGTGTTTACATGCAGATGCCAAAGAGGATAAACCAAGACGCAGGAGGTTATTTGGGACAAAAGCTCGCAGCTGCAGCTGAGGATTTAGAGAAGTCTGGTTGTGAAGTCGCTTTTTTTTCTGCTGACCGACGCTTTTACGGTTGCTACTATTCTACTAACACCTGTTCCTTGTGGCTTTTTTTGGACACAGCTTGCTCTTCAGAGTAGCTCTAAAAAAAACAAAGCCATATTAATGTGAATTATTGATTGCATGATGATGATTTAGAGGAAACTTGTGCGTATTTATGTGCCACACATGCACTCTTCATCATTGTGTGCATCTGGAGGAATCATACTGCTCCATACAATGAATTTGACCCCTCCAGCAGCAGCTATAGCTAAAATAGGAACAGAAGATATATATATTCTGTCTCACAATGTATGGTTATGGCTGTCTCCTACAATAACTCATGCAAACAAAGCCTTTCTCTCCATGCCCTGCAGTGCTGACATTTAAAGTGTGTGTTATAGTGCAGGACAGGAGAGCTGCTTGCAGAGGTAGATGTTTACACCTCAGCACTGAAGAATGTCAGAGCCTGTGTTTAAAGCTGAGACTGATAATGAGTGTGGTCAGTTTGCAGAGGCCTGTCATTAACCTGAGCTGGGAAAAAGAGAGAGAGAGAGAGAGCTGCAAAGAGGTAGGAGGAGAGGATGTGGAGTGAAGAGGGAGGGAAGAGGAGGAGGGTGGGAAAGGTGCTGCAGGAGGAGAGGGAAGAAGCGCAGGAGGATGGAAAGTGAGAGAGGTGTTGGAGGAGGAGAGGCGAGGCAGGAGGAGTAAGACCAGATAGATAAGATGATAAATGGCTTAGGGATAGGTGTATTCATGATTTAAAAAAAGTTAAAGTTGAAGACTTGTGTAGTGCTTTAAGTGTCTGATTTGAGTTATGGTGCAGTTTAAATTGCCTTTTGAATGTGAATTATTACAAGATAACAATAAAAAGTAGGACAAACACTGTTATTTAAACACTCCTTTTGTGCCAAATAACATCTAAGAATAGGGTCAAAGGTTAAGAAATATGTAGCTGCATTGGAGACCCCCCCCCCTTCCCCTTTATTTATAGGACTACAACAACCCAGCTGTACCAAAATAGTGAGGCGTTAATTTAAACAAAAGTGTGGGGCCTACTTGAACGCATGGGAGTCGACAGAGGTCCCCTTTGTTAAACACACGGGGCCGCCGAGGAGAAGATAAGGCGAACACACCCACACTTGACTCCTCGCGCTCTCAGATAATTTATCTTTGTCTGCTTTCGTACACACGGAGATCTGCCACGCTGACACGGATCTGCAGCGACTGACCCAGATTTACACACATGCTCCTGTGCTGTTTGATTGGGAGTCTTTTTTATTATTATTTGACGGGGTGGTGGTGGGGGAGCCAAGTTGGATTTCGGCAGAGACAACAACATCGGGGATTTGAAATGTCTGGTGGGGATGATATCACTGAACCACCTAATCACTTACATCACCGCAGCTGCATGCTCAGCAGTGTGTGTGTCTGTGTGTGCACACGTGTCTGTTTCCAATCTGTTTCAGTGTGTATCTCCATCTGTGTCTGTCTGAGCTCTGGTAAGCAAGCACCGAAGAAGAGTTACGACTGGCCCGGGGAGTGTGTGTTTGAATATGTGGTGATTAAGGAGGTTGTAGTCAGTGGAAGGACTGACTTGAGACTTGTGCTCCTTGCATCCTCTGAGTAAAGGTGCAGTCCAACAATCTGCTTTTTGCAACAGCCAGACAGACGCTCACCATCCCGTCCAAACAATTTTATAACAATCTCTGATAGCTTCCACATTTTTGAATAAAAACTCTCCTCGCTGGATATCAAATCTCACTCCGTCTGAGGAATAATGCAGTATAACTGTCAGTGTAAGTCAATGGAAAGCAGTTGTCGGCGATGGCAGCCGTTAGAAACGAGCCTGCTGGGACCGTTGCGGTGGCGTTTCCATTCAGTCGTCCTCCCCGGTGTTTGCTCTGGCCGCGGCTGCGTGCGAGTTCTCGCAGCTATATGGAAGTAGGGAAGCTCCCAGGGCCTTCACGTCTTGTCTGCAGCCAGGAGAGGACTCACCATTCTGGGCTCCGGCTCACACCATGCACCAAACACTCTGGGTGGCCCAAATATGGATCGACCATGCAGATCCTGGAAAGCTTGCTTTTGTTGTCTCTGCTTTTTTCCCCCCCGTTGCACCTGAATATTTCCAGCATTGGCATAATATGTCAGAGAGAGGAGATACTGCAGAAGAGAATAGTATTCATCAGATTGTATCATAGAAGTTGATGTAGTCAACGTGACATCACCCATTGGTTTGTGGACTGCCGTTTTGATTAGCACAAAGACTGGAAACAAGGGGAAACAGCTAGCTTGGCTCTATCTGAAGGCAACATAATCCACCTACAGTCACAGACTGTATAACAAGTGGACGTAGTCACCGTGACGTCACCGTGACGTCACCCATTGGTTTGTGGGCTACAGTTTTGAAGCCTACCCTGCTTTATGGTCTATTTGACTCTAAATGGGACCATAATTTACTAAATGAACATCATGCTGTATTGAAGAAGACTTGAAACTAGCGATTAAGGTAATAAATCAAGTGAGAAGTAGGGTCATTTTCTCGTATACTTCTATACAATCAGACTTCTTTTTGCAACCAGAGGAGTCGCCCCCCTGCTGGCTATTAGAAAGAATTTAAGTTTAAGGCACTTCAGCATTGGCTTCACTTTTCAGACCCAGAGTTACACACTGGATTGTACATAACAGTAGACTCAGTGGAAAACTGTCTCCTGCGTTTCTATAAACCATCCCATAATGCAGGGTTACGCTCATGCAAAAGGAGAAAATGACTCCAGTTTAAATGCCAGCTGTAACAAAAGCTACTCCCACACACACAGTGAAAATGACCTCATTCCTGACAGACTGGTGATGTGGGGTTGATGTTATCCTAATGCACACTGATGCAGAGAGGAGCCTTTTGTAACCTCTGGTTGCCTTCCTTCCTCAGCCTGCTCAGTAGAACGTTTACACTTGTTGATATTTCAGTTGGCACCGCTTGGCATGAACTGAAACAACCCCCTTAGGTCCAACAAGCAGGGCGTACTAAAGGAGTTGTTCCGAGGGGAATTAGCATGGCAGCGTTGAGAGTGTTTAACCATCAAATGGCTTGTTTACACCCAGCTGTTTTAGCTCCCGGAGGAGGGCCTGGACTCGTCTGTCCTGGTTTGCCCTAGTGTGACCCAGCAGGGCTCGTTCAAGCGGCCTGATTTCCCCTCTTCTCCACGCCGGCGTCCTCCTTTACTTGACCCTCCGGTCTGCCCCGGAGACAGAGCGGTAGATGAACCTTGACTGTCCAGCCTGGGTACAGCGGTCGGCTGGCGAAACCTCCATATGCACGACTTCTGTAATTTGTTTGCTAAGCCTGTATTTATGAGCATGCTAATTGTAGGGAGTGCCATGGTGCAGTTATAGTTGTTGGACTTTGAACGTCTGCTGTTCTGCTGACGGTGTCTGGCTGTGCTTTGACTCTGTCTGTCTTTCTCTGTGAATACTTGGTAACTTTTTAACTTCTTTTAAACTTACTTTCAATTTAACTTTATTTGGTTTCAGTTTTACTAGGGCTGTCAATCGATTAAAATATTTAATCGCGATTAATCGCACATTTTTTATCTGTTCAAAATGTATGTTAAAGGGAGATTTGTCAAGTATTTAATATTCTTATCAACATGGGAGCGGGCAAATATGCTTGCTTTATACAAAATAATTTACATATGTATGACTGGAAATCAATTAACAACACAAAACAATGACAAATATTGTCCAGAAACCCTCACAGGTACTGCATTTAGCATAGAAATATGCTCAAATCATAACATGGCAAACGAACCCAAAAGGCAACAACAGCTGTCAGTGTGTCAGTGTGCTGACTTGACTATGACTTGCCCAAACTGCATGTGATTATCATAAAGTGGGCATGTCTGTAAAGGGGAGACTCGTGGGTACCCATAGAACCCATTTTCATTCACATATCTTAAGGTCAGAGGTCAAGGGACCCCATTGAAAATGGCCATGAAAGTTTTTCCTCGCCAAAGTTTAGCGTAACTTTGGAGCGTTATTTAGCCTCCTTCACATGAAGCTAGTATGACATGGTTGGTACCAATGGATTCATTAGGTTTTTTCTAGTTTGATATGATACCAGTATCTTAAACTTTAACTTTAAAACTTGCAGCCCGGGCGCCTGGGTTAGCTCAGTTGGTAGAGCGGGCGTCCATGTATTAAGACTTGGTCCTGACCGCGGTGGCCCGGGTTCGAATCCGGCCTGTGGCCCTTTCCGCATCCACTCTCTCTCTCCCCCCTTTCAAGACTCTATCCACTGTCCTGTCAATAAAAATGGAAAATGCCCCCAAAAAAATAACTTTAAAAAAAACAAAAAAAAAAAAAACTTGCAGCCCGATACAGCCTTAAAAGTCACAAGTTGTGTTAATGCGTTAAAGAATCCAGTGGCGTTAAAACAAACTTGTGTTAACTTTGACAGACCTAATTTTTTACTGAATGAAATGCAAAATGTCACTCAAGATCCCACATCATCACTGCGCTCTTGTGAGTTTAAACCCCAAAGCTGATTGTTATGGCTACTTTTATCAGCAGATAATCAGACTTTTATTGAGTTCACACAGTGGGGCCTTAACCTTTGTGAATGAGTGTCCGCCCAGAGTAAAATAGCCACTGGTCAATCCTCCTCAGGTAAAAAATAACCTCAGCGCCCCGGTTTCCCACATTCAGCCCTCGGCCCATTCATTCTCACACATTCTTTCCTCCTTTCTTTGCCGAGGCGAGCTGACGGCCCCCCCCTCTCTCTAGCTGTGATGGGACTGTCATGCAGAAAGACACTATTGTGCTGCGCAGGATCCCGTTTCACTCTTCCTTGTAATTAAGAAGGGATTGCAAGGCGAGGGAGTTGTGTGTGTGCGGGGGAGAGACCAGGGGATTGGGTTAGTAGGTAATTTGGCTAAAAAGCAGAGCGCTGACCTGCTTTGTAGCTGGCAGGCCTGGGAGCCGCATGAACCCAACTCCCCCACTGACACAGAGCCTCCCTGCTGAGGTTTTGTTCAGTGTGTGTGGGCATGTGGAGAGACTGCTGCAGACGGAAAGGAAAGACAGATTCTCTCTAAGCTGTTTGTTTCTGTGTGCAGAACATGTGAATGTATGTATTTTTCTTTGTGGTTACACAGAAAGTGAGAGGAAGCTTTCATTTAACTTGTGCCATTGCGGACTCATCGTTGCTTTACTCACATTTCCTCAGTGAATCATGGGAAGTGCGGTCAGGCAAAGAGCATTTATAGAGGTTGAATCACTTCGCTCTCCTCTTGTGCTGTAAATGAAAACAGGAGCTTTACTACTTGAGGATATATATGCGTATCCTCTGTGGGCTGATATGTCATTTGCTGCCTTATCGTGAACAGAAAGAGATTCAAGTTAAACATGACAAAGTTTCACAGCAGTTTGGGAGCAAACTCAAGTCAGACGAACCCTATATGAGTAGGCGTGTGTTTTTCTGTCTTTCAGTTGCAGTCTGAGTCCAAAGGCAGAGCTCTGATTCCTCGCCATGGCCGACGTGCTGGAGAGCGGCGGCGGCGGGTCGGGAGCTGTCAGAGTGGCCAGCGTGGATTGGCAGAAACGCTGCATCGCTTTGGAGATGCAGCTGCTGAGGTTCCGGCTCCAGGCGGGGAAAATCCGAGAGCTGCTGGCAGAGAAAGTAAGAGAGAAAAAATCCTCATGCATGCTTACTGGAGCAAGAAGAAGCTATACACTTCTGCAGTCAGTTGCACTCTCACACTCTTCATGAGTTCAAACTGAGCATAATGTAAATGTTTATTAACATTAAATCGCTAATATACAGTATGACCTGCTTAGGATGGAGAGTAAAAAAGGTTAGAGTTGCAAAGATTAATCGATTAGTTGTCAACTATTAAATTAATCGCCAACTATTTTGATAATCGATCAATTGGTTTGAGTGACTTTTTTTAAGAAATTTAAGATTCCAGCTTCTTAAATGTGAATATTTTCTGGTTTCTTTTCTCCTCTATGACAGTAAAGTGAATATCTTTGAGTTGTGGACAAAACGAGATATTTGAGGACGTCATCTTGGGCTTTAAGAAACACTGATCGACATTTTATAGATCAAACAACTAATTGATTAATCTCATTAGTCAATTAGTCAATCTAATATCATTTTTTTGGAGCATTTCTTACCTTTATTAGAAAACTTTAGTAGAGAGTAGAGATCGAGCAAAGGTCCTCAGCCAGACTCAAACTCATATATGTTTTACATTATAATGTAATGTTTACTTATGTGGACCCCAGAATGCTACCTTGGTTGCAGCTAATGGGGTTCCAAGTAAGTAAATAAATTATAGTAATAACTTACCTCAAAAAGTTAAAATCTGAGTTTAAGAAGAGCATCCCAGAAACTACCTCCACCTCCTCCTGGGGGAACACGACATTCCCGAGACAGATGGGAAATGTAGTTTTGCGATCTCCTCCTTCGACTCACTACCAAGAGCTTGAGACTGAAGCTGAGAGTTGACCTGTACATTTAAAGCTTTCTCTTTGTTACCATGGTAACAGACAACCATTACACCTGGCAGGTTTATCATGAAACACTTAAATGAATGGTGTAACAGAAAGATAAGAGTGGATTTTGAGCAAGATTTTGCCTGTTTTGTTCATCTTAAACAGCATGTTTATACAGCATGTGTCACATGTTGGAGTTAATGATCGTACCTGACTCTGATTTGGCATAAATAACATAAAATGAACTGACTCTGTGGCCGTTTAAACTGCCGTATAACCGTGGAAGTTAGTCTTTCCACTCTCATCTGCCAAATAATCCATGCCACAAGATATTCTGACCCAACGCTGTGCAGACATCACTGCCTCATCATCGCCTTCTTCTTCTGGCAGTGCTTTTAACTGTTTTACGCACAAGGAGACCATTAAAGCATGTGAATCAGTTAGAAATACAGGTGCGGATGACTGTGTGTTTATGTGTGTGCGTAAAGACAGATGGGATTACTCATCTTATTTGGTAAACATTCACTCTACTCATTCTGTGTCATCAGAGGTTGGCTACAGCTTGAGCCAAGATGAATATTTAACATTTAACTCATCACTTCTGGTGCTTCCCATTAAGTTTGGGGGGAAATAACCGCCAGCCGCCGGCCAAATGCTTGTAAAGTTGTGGCTGTTGTAAAGCCCGACTACCAGACACTTTGCAAAGTAATCAGCTGTCATCAGGAGAGTGAGCTCTGTTCTGAAGAGTTGTTGGTAAAAGAGTGGAAGTGTTTGTATTAGCTAGAGGAGGAGTGAGTGTAGTAGCAGAGAAGTTGTTCTCCTGGCTTCACTTTTCTACAGT
This sequence comes from Sebastes fasciatus, assembly GCF_043250625.1. Taxonomy (NCBI): domain Eukaryota; kingdom Metazoa; phylum Chordata; class Actinopteri; order Perciformes; family Sebastidae; genus Sebastes; species Sebastes fasciatus. The sequence goes on along the minus strand of NC_133809.1, from coordinate 8,748,453 downwards.
TTTTAGTCGGTTTTCTGAGAAGTGGCCGTTCTTTCTAGACTCAAATAGCTCGGAGCTGCTTTTGTTCCGAGTGTCACAGTGGTTCGCTCTCTGTATCATCTCTAATTGTGGAGTGCCAGAGTGGTTCATTCAGTCAGTCAGCAGGATGTTTACAGTCCAAACATAACCCATGTGTCTGATAAGAGCAGGATGACTCCCTGCTGTGTCCTCTGTCAGGTTCTGTCAGACCTCCAGCTCGTCTGTTAGATCCTACACAACACACACACACACACACACACACACACACACACACACACACACACACACACACACCATTACCACCATTAATAACTGTGAGAAAGTCATTAATAAACATTAATAAATAAAACATTACAAAATGATTTATTAAAGGATACGTCTCATGATAAAGTATATTTTTCTTATTGCCAGCAATCCCATAAAAAGATTAACTAACAATCGCTTACCGAGGCGATATTTGCCTGAAAGTTAAAGTTCAACTCGACAATGTGAAGATGCATGCTGACCTGCCGAAAGTTTACGTCATCGGAACATAAGCCTACCTGACACAAAAAACAAATTGCGTTCTTCTGATAACGCAGTAATACAGCGTTACTCGGATTAATAACTGTAATATAATTACTGTTTTGGAAATTGTAATCCCTTAAACTACTCGTTACTGGGGAAAGTATTAATATCACAGTAACGTGTTACTGCCCAACACTGTGTTTGAGTAATATTTAGTGAAGACTAAAGTGCCCAGCTTACACAGTTTGCTTTTTTAAAATTAAAGTATATATTTGTGAACTGCTTTTAAAGATTTACGTCTTCAGGAGGAGAAAACGGGCTTCTGAGTGCTAACGACACAGTATGAGTATGAGAGTATGGAAGTCAACATGTACTGAGAGGTGGATTGATTGTTAATGCATTGTTGGTTTTGGTCTTTTCATGGGATTTATAACTCAAATATAGACTAATGTCTGTCTTATCCATTAACCACTAATAAATCCATAATTGTAACTTGCCTTATTAAGAAGTGGTATTACTGTTTGTACATATTTACATGTTTCAGCCACGATGCCAAGAATAGAAAAGAGTTCAAGCTTTCTGAAAACGGACTGATTACTACCCAGCTAATACTCAGCATAAACAGTATTTATTGTTAAATGTTTTTTGAGCATGTTGCCAAGAAAAAAGGCTAATTAATCTCTCTCATAAACATACATGCATACACACTCTGACTCACACACAAACACACACACGGCGCTGAGCGGGGTTTAAGTGGAGGCCCGTGCTGCTGAGTGTGTTTTTCTGAGTTTTTTAGGGGGAGGAAGAGGAGGAGGGGTGCTGAGTGACTACCATGCCGTCATGTTATTACTGTTTGGAAAGTCTGCTTCACGCTCTTCATCTCTTCTTTTGCCAAGTTAGGAGTGTTTTACGCATTGACCCACTTTAGTATGGAAAAACATGAAAAAAAAAGAGAAAACGTTGACGTGGTTGCCTGTGACATGGCGTTTATCCCCCCAGAGGCCGCCTGAGAGAAAAGGAGATGCCCCATTTGCCTTGTGAGGAGTTTAACAGGACGAGTTTTTACAGTGGATTAGGAGAAGTGCAATCGACAGCTGTCAGCTGGTGGGCCATGAAAACAGAAACGTCTCCATACAGGAAGAACCGGGACCAGTACAAGACATTTCATCTACAAAGCGGAACACCCAGAATCCAATAAATAACGAATCAAGCCTCGTCAGATCTACAAGAGAAGAGGCTCGATGTCAGAAAGCATAGAGGAAATATATCCAGAAAGTTTGGTTTCCCTCCCACAATATAGAAATACCTTATTCAGAGGTAATATAATTGGATGGTATTCACACGTCAAGGTTTCCTTTCATTACGTGGATAATCTAATACTGGACAAATTAGACTAAACTCCTCCATAATCCTCACGTGGCTCGAGGAGTAAAACGCTGTTGTTTGACTCAGACTGGTATCAGTCTGCAGAGAGGTCACCAGGTTCACACGTGTGTGCGTATAAACATTTATTTTCATGAGAGGATTTGTTTGGATCAGCTTCTTTTGCCTTCGTCTGTTTTTCGTGTTACGGTTGGTCTTATTTGTTTAACCCTGTGAGGGAAAAGTTATGCTTTTGTCTTGTGTTTTACTCTTTTTTGTATGATCGCTGGATCAGCTTCTCACTGATTAGGATTCCCTCTTATTTACCTCCATATCTATTTAATGATCACAGTGGATTTAGTAGATAATCACTCAGAGCATCATAAGTTACTTGTTGGAGTACAGTATTTAAGTTAGGGCTGTGTATTGGTAAGAATCTGGCGATACGATACGTATCATGAAACAGGGGTAATGATGCAATATAATGGGATTTTTTTTTTTTTTTAGTTTTAGGAAAACTGTCCTAGTATAAAGAACACACCGGAAATACATCATTTTAGAATAGGCAAAAATAACACATTTATACGACATGCAAAAAACTGCATGGTTTTTGCCCTAAACTGCATGTGATTATCATAAAGTGGGCATGTCTGTAAAGGGGAGACTCGTGGGTACCCATAGAACCCATTTTCATTCACATATCTTGAGGTCAGAGGTCAAGGGACCCCTTTGAAAATGGCCATGACAGTTTTTCCTCACCAAATTTTAGTGTAACTTTGGAGCGTTTTTTAGCGTATTTTGCCTCTTTCACGACAAGCTAGTATGACACGGTTGGTACCAACGGATTCCTTAGGTTTTCTAGTTTCATATGATGCCAGTACTTAGGATTTTTAAGAGGTTAATCAAAAATCAATATAGTGTTTTGGATAATCGATATTGCACAACATGATATTGCGATACTCGTGTATCGATGTTTTGTTACGCCCTTAATTTAAGTGCTGATGTCCCACATAGTATTCACGCTCGATGCCTTTATTTTACTCTTTCTCTACCAGTACCTTATTTCTCTTTGGCCTTATCTGTCCATCCTTCCCCTCTCTTGTACGGGGGTTTTAACATTTAATGATTGAGCTGGAGTCATTACTAAGCATCAGCTGTGCACAAGGGTTAATGATTAAAGTTGAAAGGCAGGTGGAGCACTCAGTGATCTGATGTTTCACTACCTTCTCTACTGTTTAAATGAATGTCCTTTGTGACCAGTGTTGTTACCATCACATTGTCCAATCCTGATCACTTGAACGGTGTAAAGAAATAAGGGGTGAAAGTGAGAAAAATGCTGATGGATTTAAACAATCGAGCCACCGGGAAAATCCCATCTATAAGATCATATCTCAGATCTCTGGCAGTTAGTTTCTGTCAGTGACAGTTAACAGTTATTTAGCTGTGACAGATCTGTTAGCTGTCTGGGAAGCAGATGATCTGATGTCTGAAGCAGATGATCTGGTTATCTCCTCCTCCCTGGATATTATCAGTCCCTCTGGAATCCATGCTGAGACAGGAGGAGGCTGACGATCTGCTTCCCTACAAGATTATTCTGATAAACTCTACGCAGAAAGAAAAAGTAAAGGATGAGGCTGTTGATATTCTATATATTTGTTATTGTCATAAATCTTTGACTCTCAGCCCCAAGCCCATTTGTTCCTTCTGATGATTCAAATCTTCAAAAATGGGTCACAAATATATGCTTTCATTTTTAAAAAGGGCTAAATAATTCCCTGAACAGCTTTTTAGCAAAGTTAAATAAACGAGTAAATAGTGCATTTTTTGGGGACTATTTTTAGTCGTGGATTTGGTGCTCTATTGATTATTTACGGCAGCTGGAGGACATGTATGTTGAATTAACTTCTCATAAACTATAGTACCCATGTTCAAACAGATTTTTGTCCCAGAAATAATTTTGATAATGTAATTTTAAGACCATTTTATGCCACTGATATATAATCATAATATAATAGCATAATGATACAAGTACAAGCTTTCAAAGAGCAATGAACTTTTAATTCTTAAAGATGTCCAAGTCTTATAATGGTAGGGATAACCCTGCTGTTTATTCTGGCATCATGTTGGCTAAAATTATTTAGACATTCTTATGTGAAAAAAAAAACATGCATGTAAGCACAGCGGGCAATTTTGATGTCAGCAAAAATGATCGAGGTCATGTCCATATATCTACGATAAGTCAATAAAGTAAAAGTTATTGAGGTCAGGTCCATATATTGTATGATAAACCAATAGTAATTATTGTGACAGGCCTAGCAGGAACATGTTAAGATCATTTATTGTTATATTGTTTCTTACTGGGATTTGTTGACAGTAAGAAAAATACAGAATACCATGAAGCTTATTCTTGAAGTCTGGCTATATATGCAGCTCAAACCGCTAATCCAAACCCTTAGGAAACACGACTCCCAGCTTGTCCGTTTTCAGCCTCCTCAGCAGCAGCTATAGTGTGTTGCTCTGTGGTCTGACAGATGCTGGATTGCAGACATAGTTGTCTCACGCCTGCTCAGCGACTCAGGCCTCAACAGTTGGACTCTGCAGTAACTAATCAGACGGAGACAGACAGAGAGATAAACTGACAGCTCTAGCTTACACAGTCTGGATCCATATCTGATGGCCTTAAGGTTATAGAAGTCAGTCTGTTACCATCAGGTCGCTCAGACTGAGTAGGAGGTCAAGGCAGAGATGATCTGTAACAGTGATTCCCAACCAGTTGTGCTTCTGCAGTCACCAGAGAGAACGTGAAAATATTATGAAGTAGCTCAACAGGAGCTTCCTGATGTCACCACCATTTGTCCTTTTGAACTCAGTAAGGTCAGCGTCCAACCGCCTCCACCTTCTGACCTCTAACTCGCCCTCAAACTGGATGTGGCAGCTCTTTAGGCTGCCTGATGGCTTCTTCTCTCACATCTGTTCTACATTGTGACTTCTTACTTACTTGATATTCACCTAAAGTACTCTCTTGCCTCTCGTATTTATTGTTTTTTGAATGGAGGACAAAGTGCAGTTTGCTCTTGGGCTCAAGCTCGGTAAAGCCTTTGACTCACGATGAAGGCTTTTGACCTTGAGGTGAGGAGTCATCCAACCACTAACCATCAACATGCGCTCTGGCTTTCGTGAGTTGTGAGTGTTAATCTGGCTGCGAGGAAGCGTTCAAACGTTTGTGAGAGAGGTGGATTCTGGGAATCAAGGGGGCCTTTTATGGAGGTGACGAGGAGGGAGAAAGAAAGACAAGAAAAGAAAAGAGACAAAGGGAAGGGAAACAAAGATGACGGGAGGAATTCAAATGCATCTCTGAATCCATTAGTATGTTTGTTCTCCTTGCACCTGGGTCACTGAACTCAAAGGAGAGGTCCTCTGTTGAACTGTGTGCAAGCATTAAGGGGTATTTTGTGCATGCACTAGTGTGTGGGTTGCTGAGAGAGAGGGTACTTGCAGATGTGTGCATACTTGCAGGATGGACAGTGTTTGCCTTTGAAAGCATGAGTATGCATGCTTGCACAAAAGGTGACGCAAGCTTGTGCACACATATACACACACACACACACACACACACACACACACACACACACAGTAGCATTCTTTTATCACACAGAAAGATGTTCAGCCTCCTCTCAGGGCCTCTCTGCTGTCTCTGCCCTTCTGCTTAAAGCACCGCTCCTTGTTTAACAGTCAACTATTTGATTTTTACAGATGTTTATCCTCCTTGTGCTGCTTCTTCTCCCTGTGTCTTGGCTGATGCTTCACCCTGTTTCCTTCCTGCTGAATTTATATTTTCATTTTTCTTTCTCAACCACACAGCAAGATTTCCGTAACTAGGAAAGCGTTCCTTGTTAAAGCTTCCCAATACATTAATCTTTTAAAAGTCTTCCCTATAGCAACGAGGATTAAATGTGTCTGCATGCATGTGTAGGTGTGTGTGTGTAGACTCCTGGCTTGGTGGTCTATCTGTCTAATTGGGCCTTTTGTGGCGGGTTATTGGATGTGTCTAGCCAGGACTTGTCGTTCTGAGTTATAGGTGTTTTGTGTGACTCTTGAAGTTTGGCTGATGTTTGGTGTGTCTATTCCAGATGCTGGAGCTGGAGCAGAGGGTGATGGAGGCTGACCAGCGGGCTGAGAGTGCTGAGAAACAGGTAGAGAGGCACTTCTCACCAAACAGCTTGTAAAATATTAAAAGAAAAAATACCACAACATCACCGAAAAGAAGTCCAACTGGGCAAGAAACACAAGCAGTCATGTGATGACACAGGTTTTAAACAAACACCCAAGCACTTGCACCAAAACTCTCTGAACATGCTTTTAGCTGTTTTTGTTGTTCCTTTTAAGTTTGAATGCACTTTTCGTAAGTCCATATGGACAAAAGTATTTGGTAAATTAATGTAATGCAAAGTCAAATCTACCATACTTGCCATTGTGCTAATTTGGCTGAACTGTTGGCTTGTTTACAACCTGTGTAAACATCTGACAGCTTGTGTTTTTTTGCCCTGTTGGACTATGTTATCACACTCTTTGGTAATTACAAATACAGTGTTATCATAACTGACAGAAATTATAGCCAAAACTACATAAATAAGACCCAAGTTGTAATAACCCAGAATTATCATTTTAAAAGTAGAAAACGTGCCATGAAAGTTGAGTTAAATTAACAATTAAACACAATCCAAGGCCACAGTCATGTTTTTTTCCTCAACAAGTGAATTTATATTTAAGATGAATCACATTATTTCAACAAATTGAATGATTTGACAAAGAAATAAAATCAAAGTCCACTTACTAGCTTACTAGCAGTCTTCCTCAGAGATTAGACTTTGCTCAGTTTGTATTTGAGCAGAAACTTCGCTAAGAAAGGTTGTGATCTGTGGTTGAACGCTCTGGAAAAAGCTAGTAAGTGCTCCTTGAATTATGTTTATTTTTAGTAAAACTACAGTTTTCAAGATTAAGAATGAATTCTTGCTCAACATTGAGTGATTTAAGAAGAAATCCTAAGTTTTGGATCCATAAAGTCACACTGTTAGTTGTATTTAGTGTTTTTTCGTTGGACTCTTAACCACTAAGTCAGAGTCCATTGATGGGACTAAACAGAAACCTCCTCCAGTACAGATCACATGTACACTGTCTCTCTTGCTGTTGTGTTTAATCTCCTATTTGCTGTCATTACTGGCTGTTCCAGGTGTTTTCTGTAGGTGGTAATTTTATGGAGCCCCCTCTTTAAAAACAAGAAATACCTGAGGGCTTAGAACGCTTTTCCATCCTCAGTGTTTTCTTCTCGTCTTTGTCTGGTGTCTCTGCTCAAACCATGCAAATTAGAGCTTTCTTTTTCACTTTTTTAATTATGCATTTTCAGATCCATGTCATGGAAGAAAAGCTGAAGTCCGCGAACATACAAACCAGCGAATCGGAGAGCTCGTTGTACAGAAAGTATCAAGACCTGACCAATCAGGTTCAAGAGAAAGATGCTGTGATAAAGAGATTAGAGGTGCAGCTGGAAAAACAGGTATGGACGGAGAGCATCGGATAAAGAGCAGAAATGTCCATTTATGTTCATAAAATGTAGGTTGAAATAATCCACAAAACTCTGTTTTCTCTGACTCCAGATCTTAGTCAGAGCCCAGGAGGCGAAAATCATTGAGGAGAAGGCTGCCAAGATTAAAGACTGGGTCACCTTTAAGCTTAAAGAGGTAAGCTCACACATGTAGAGAAACGCCCCTGACTCAAGTAAGAGCCTCTGGGAAAACCCTCACCCTGCTGAGAGATGCTTCTGATTAAACGTCTATTATCTACAGCTGTTTATACACAGTCAGAGAATTTAAACATGCTTATTTATAAATGATGACCTGAATGTATTTCTGTAATTAGGCAGATTTAAGAGGCATATCACTTACTTGAAAATCACAATATCAGCTTTAAAATCAGGTATTCCAAAACTGCATTATTGAATTGTTTTTGCCAAAACAGTTGTACAGTATCTGGCTACTAAAAGTTGCCATTTAAGATATTGATATATGTGCTTTGTTGCAGATGGAGCAAGAGAACCAGCAGCTGAAAATTGCCAACTTGAAGCAGACGGAACAGATAATGTTGCTGCAGGACAAACTACAAGGTGAATACCAACAGAGGCAATGAAGAATAGAAAGGTTTCGAGGTTGTAATGCCTTCATTTTATGTCTTTTTAGGTTGATTATTTTGTCCCCAAAAATCATTGCCACACAGTACCTACAAAATTCAGATACTGCACTACACTTCCGCTCCTTGAGGGCATCGGCGTTCTCGGCCAATTTGACTTTTTTCAGAGGCTATGGCAGGTTCAGTTTTTTTTTCATTGGGATGACTAGAACACCTTGACACACAGTGCTGAGGTGCATCTCAAATTTATCTTCAGGTTCCCAGCTTTCAGATGATGTACACCACTTCTATGTGACATATACTGTTGACATGCTATTTCCCCCCTAAAGATCCCCTGTACCTCCCTAAAAAAGACAAAAATGGGTCTTAAAGTTTTAAAGTTCAATACATTAAAATGTGTGATGTAACGTCAGCCAGTAGTTCAGCATCAGATTAGAAGTCATAAAGTAAATTTAATTATTTGATTTACATTGATTTGTGCACCGTATGTTTTTGCATTGCACTTCTTAATATTTCTTGCTTATAATATTGTAGATGTCAGTATTTTGTTAGTATAAGTACAGTAAAAGGTCACGTAGACAAGTAGAGAATTCATGTTTCTGTTACAACATATTCCCAGAGCTCCAGTGGGAAGTAGACTTAAAGAGTTACTGGTTTTGTGTTTCTCCTCCAGCCCTCTTTGAGAAACCAGCTTCCTGTGGATCTCCTGCCACCTCCCCTGTAATGGATACCCACCTGGTGCCCAGCAGTCCTCTGTTTCCTCCCAGCTGCCCCGGCACACCACCTGCCCAAGACGACAGCTGGAGGCAAGCCGGTCCCAGAGGGGCCGCCTCTAATATCAAGACCTCGCCGACAGGTGTGCTGCACTTAATTTATATTATCTTGGGATGGTTAGAAGGAAGCTTTAGAAGCAATGAGCGTGTTCTTTAAGTCAAGTCTGGCTGATCACATGACTGATCGGTAGCCACACCAACATCCTGTCGGCAAAAGTTATTTTAATATATTCAATTAATATATTTTTTTTGTGGAGTATTCCTTTAACATTAGTTCCTCTGTGGTATGTAGGCTTTCTCAAATGCTAATAATGTGTCTCCTCAGATGTGAAAAGGACTCCAGAACAGTCCAGTAAAGGGATTTGTCTCGGAGACCTCGGAGGCCACGATGCTCTCTCTCAGGGTCGGAGCAGGGAGGGTCCCAACAGCCCTGTTTCCATCAGTGGACCAGAGCTCCCAGCGGGTCAGACAGGGGGCTCTGACAGAGACAACTCCTCCGATGAGCTCAGCAGCAAGTTCCGCTCTCAGTGCCTTCACTCGTCCTCTTCCTCCTCGTCTTCGTCCTCGGCCTACGAGATGGCCCATGGGCCGAGCTCCCCGGTGTCGTCCCTCAGAATAACACCCAAAAGCCCGCTCCTGTCGCGCTCCCCCTCCACCAACAACCCCTTCCCCAATCCTCCAGTCCACCAGTCAGGCACCAGCATGACGCTGCCCAAAGTACGGACCCCGCTCACCCCCAGAGACAGCATCCAGCTGGTCAAGAAGCATTACAGCCAGCCACAGCCCAGCCTGGACCGACTCCACCACCTCAACGTTAACATAGACATCATGACCCCATCCTCTACGTCCTCCACCCTCAAGAGCACAGGCACCGCCACCTCGCCCTTCTCGCAGGTCGTGGAAGAAACGGACATAGACGATGGGCTTCCTGACGGCATGGACGGGGTGGTGGAGGGGTCGGGATCAGAAGAGCCGTGCCGGGATGGAGTCTCCTTTGTGGGATTCCCAGAAGAACTGGAGCAGCTGGATCCACCACCAACGCCTCCTTTACACCGCTTCCCTTCATGGGTACGAGAGACCAGTATTATCTATTCAACTTCTGCCTCCTGTATTATTTTATGCTGTTAAGATCCTTCCTATCAGCATGATCAATTCAGTTGGATCCATTATCTTTTTGTTTCAGTTACTACCCAGGGCTCAGGAAACCATCAGAGATTAGAGGAACAGTTTGACATTTTGGGAAATGTGCTTATTTGCATTCTTGGTGAGAGTTAGATAAGAAGATTGATACCGATCTCGTGTCTGTATGTTAAATATGAAGCTACCACCAGTAGTAGGTTAGCTTAGCTTAGCACAAAGACTAGAAACAGGGGGAAACAGCTAGCCTAGCACTGTCCAAAGACAACAAAATCTGCCTAGCAGCACTTCCAAAAGCTCATAATTTACATTATTAAGATCACTGTGACCGCACGTCCATCCCATTCTCATGAAAGCGATATATCTCAGTAATGCCTTGATGGAATTTCAAGGATAAACTGATTAGATTTTGGTGGTCAAAGGTCACTGTGACCTCACAAAACACTTTTTTTTGGCCATAACTCATTATGACAATTTCACGCAAATGTCTAAGAGGATAAAATTATGAAGTGATGAGATTTACAGACAAAGATGTAAACTGCAACTTGAATGGTTTTCTGACTGTTTCCAGTCTTTGTGCTAAGCTAACCTAACCAGCTGCTTGTGGTATAACTTCATATTTACCGCACCGATATAAGAGCGGTATCAAGCTTCTCATCTAACTCTTGGGAAAAAAGTGAATAAGCGTATTTCCCAAAATGCCAAACTATTCCTTTAATGATGTATTCCGCAGATCTCAGACCTCAGATCTCAGATCTCAGATCTCAATGCCAAAATGTTGAAGGGATATTTTTTCTCTCTGCAGGAGAGTCGGATCTACGCTGTGGCAAAGTCAGGAATGAGAGTATCAGAGGCGAGTCCTGGAGCCAGGGGCCCCGGACGAGGTGAGTCCCCCCGCAGATAGACACAAGAAAGTAGCCCTCCACTCCTTCTTCACTAACATCTCTGCAGTATACATTTATAGTCAGTCTAAAGCAGAGAGGAAGACAGCAGTGTCTGACCCGGTGTGTGTGTGTGCTCGTCTGTCTGCGTGAGCCTGGGTGGTGGAGGAGATGAGACATCACTGTGAAGTGACATGTCATTCAGCTGAAGCTAAAGCTGCTGTGGAGGTGTGCGGTCGGGTTGGATCTGTCATTGCCGCCTTTGATGTCACTTCCTCTGGCCCGAGGCTCCCCACACCTGCACAGGTGTGGGCTCCTCTTCCTTCAGGAGGGTTCTTTAAAGAGCCGAGGAAGAGCATAAGAGGAGTGGGGAGGTTAAGAGGAGCTGAAGGAGAAGCTGCTCTTTAATCAGCTGCGATGAAAGGACGTGGTCTGGGTGTAATTACCGCTACGCTGTCTGTCCCGACATCATCAGACAGCGAGGTTTGACAGCACGCCGACTATTGAATTTCCTGACTGCCAAGTGGCTGTTGTGGATTAAGTCATAGCTTGCTCAGCGTATTCAGCTTCCTCTCATATTTGTGCCTTCAGGTGGATCTTGAGGTGGAGCACTTAGATCAGAATGAATACCATGGACCAGCTCAAGACTATCTAACTTTTACCAGTGGGTACTTGAAAAGCATATAGTCCTGCTGCAAATGTGTGTAAATTATATATGAATTATGTATCTATTATAGGGCTGCCCCCTCTTAGTCGATTTATTGGTCGTTTTGGTCTCAGTCGACTAAGATTTCTTTAGTTGATTAGTATTTTTTATGCTTTTTTCATGACTTTTCCCAAGAAACTTATGAACACATCTCTGCTAAACACAAGATTTAAAGTGGTGCTTTTGTGTGATTCTTTGAAAAGAAGAAAGAGCAGTATTTATTTTACGAATAAAAACTTAAATTTCGAATCAATAAAATGCACCATAGTTAAATTCAATATGCTACAGACCATGACCAGTAGCTTATGGTGTCTAATATTAGATAACCTATAGATATTTCTGTGTAACTGATATTACAGAGTCAGTTTCCAAACTTAATAACTCGTCACTCCTTGTGCTATACAGCATGTTTTAGCGTTGGCCTGTAATTGCCATTTGTAGTCTCACTTTAAGTTACACTGTAAAATGCTGTGCTATGTGGCATTCTATGTACGTGAAGAAATTAAACATTAAATCAAATAAATTCAGAATAAATGTTTTCCTGTGTGTGTTGCAGGGTCCAACTTACCCCAATATCCAGCGGCAGGTCCGTTCTCCCAGTTGATCTATAAGAATATCAATGTACCAGTCTACACCACACTGAAAGGGGTGAGTGAAACTTTATTTTTCATTATTGAAGGTTTACAGTGCAGCTAGATGATCTCTTTACTTTTGAGGCAGCTTGTCACCGGCTTCTGTGTTTTCAACATCAGACTAGCTGTCTGTACTGGTGGTGTTTGACCTTACAGTACTCTTTCCAATGTGTGTTTTAGAAAGCCACTCAGATCAGCAGCGTACCTCTACGCGATGATGACTCTGGGTCTGAGGACGACAGCAGCTCTCTGGCCAGTTTACGGACCTCCATCCTGTTCCCCGACAAGAAGGGCAGCGTCCCAGGGAGCCCACGCGCCGTCAAGAGAGGTGAGGAGACAATGAAAACCATGTACCTCTAAAATCTCAGGACAAGCTTGTTGACAACACAAGTTTAAGATGATCCATGAAATTTGGATCCAGTGTTTTATCATCTTAAAGGTAGGACTCAGTACAGAGCATCTACTAAGTCACAAGTAAGTCTCAAGTCTTTGCACTCGAGTCACAAATCCTAAACTTTGAGTTTTGAGTCCGAAACAAGTCATAATGCGCTCTTCACCAAATGTAATGCCATTTTAACAACACTCAGTAACGTAACGTTGGAGCTTCATGGTTTTCTTCTGCAGCTTGATTGGATGCTGTTGGATTGGTTCAAACAAAGCGGATCTGGGGAATTACGTATAAGATAATCAAATGCAAGTCAGTAATATTCACCAAAAATAAAGAGTCCAGAGTTCAACAAAAAAACAAAAAAAAAACTTTTCAGGGATTCAGCAATAAACAACAAAAGATAGAAATTCAGTTTGTTCAGTTTAGTTCAGTTTTTCCCACAGGAGTAAATCCTCTTGAAAAACAAATCAATAAAGGATCTCTCAAAAAGTAAATAAACCCAACATCTCTGACAGCTGATCATTTTCGTGCACGCACTTTTTAAATAACATGTTTTTTAATCTTTGGCCTTTGGGGGAAGGTATCAAGTGAAGTCATGAGTCACTGGTGTCAAAATCCAAGTCAAGTTGCAAGTCTTTTTTGTCACTTGAGTCCTCACCTCTGATGTACTCTTAAGTTTATCTGAAAAATGCATGGTTGTCAATGTACAACGACAAGTAAAAATGCCCTTAAAGGAAAAAAAAAGCATCAATGATAACTGTCAGGAGGAGCACCATTCTGCCCCAACGTTTACCCCTCATACAGAGAGAAATACAGCTAGAAGAGGCAGCAGTTTGTCTGCTCACCAGAATGGTATGCAGCTGCGAGAAGCTGCATCGTAAGTACGGAAAGTACCGAGATACTTTTGAAATCATTAACTGGAGTAGAAATAGATGATGCAGCTTAAGGGAAAGCAAAGTATGACACTCAGTGGGAACAGATATTCACCACTTTAACTCAGTGCAAACTAACTGCTGGAATGCATTGAGCATCACGTACTGATGATATCTAACAGTGATCTCAGAGTCTGGATTTCCCATTTATAAGAGCCTCCTGTTGCTTGCTGGCTCTCAAACAACACATGTAGAATTTGTGTTTTTCTCCCTTCAACCACTTCTAGTACACCTTTCTTACTTTCTGTACCTTTATTTATGTAACCATCTCCTGTTTTCCTAGGTGTGTCCATGTCCTCCATCAGCTCAGAGAGTGATTATGCCATTCCTCCCGATGCCTACTCCCTGGACAGCGACTACTCCGAACCGGAACATAAAGTCCAGCGAACCTCCTCCTATTCCTGTGAGAGCACTGGGCCTGTGAGTGGATTCCTGCTTGTTATAGGCTTCAAATGTTTTTACTGTGAAGCATCATTTTCAAAGATAACAAGACATGGTATTGCCATGCTTCTTTTTTTCCCCAAATAAAATATAAATGAAATTAAAATTAAAAAGTAAAATGAAAGTAAAATTAAATTAAATTAAATTAAATTAAATTAAATTAAATTAAATTAAATTAAATTAAATTAAATTAAAAATTTAAATTAAATTAAATGAAAATTAAATTAAATTAAATTAAAAATTTAAATGAAAGTAAAATAAAATAAAATAAAATAAAATATAAATAAAATAAAAAGTAAAGTGAAATTAAAATTATAGTTAAATTAAATAAAGAATTAAAATGAAAGTAAAATTTAATTAAATAAAATATGAATAAAATAAAAAATGTAATTTAAATAAAAGTAAAATATAAATAAATAAATAATGTATTATGTGTTTACAATAACTTGCCAGTTTCAAACCAATCAAAACAACTCTACTGACAAAATTTAATTATAAGAGAAGAAATCATTGAGTTAGTTAAATCCAGTAAGAGCAGTCAGTTGTGTTTGAATAACTCCTGTGCTGTTTGTGTGTGCAGGAGATGCTGGAGAAGTCTGGGTACCTGCTGAAAATGGGCAGTCAGGTGAAAGCCTGGAAGCGCCGCTGGTTCATCCTAAGGAATGGAGAGATCCTCTACTACAAATCTCCTGTGAGTCTGATCTGCCTGCCTGCTTCCTTCTAAGGTTTTGCTGTCGGCACAGAAAACATTGCACGAATATTTCAAAATTCTGTGTGTTGATGGCTGCAGTTGAAGGCACGAGCACCCCATCACTAGCAGTGTTGTCAGTGTAGATTAAAAAAAGATGTACATAACTGTGGTTATTCATTTTTCCACTTCAATTTAAATGTGGAATCAAATGTTTGTGTGTGTTTTGGTGTTTGTTTTCAGAGTGACGTGATCAGGAAACCTCAGGGTCAGATTGAGCTGAACTCGTCGTGCCGTATAGTTCGTGGAGAGGGAGCGCAGACATTTCAAGTAAGTGGAAAACATATCTGACATTCTTAGAAAAGGATCCTAATAGTGCTTAAATTTGTGTAAGAATAGATCTACAATTCAAAAGACTGAAGAATAGACAGTTGTTAGAGGGGCACATGCGGCTACACACACTTATAATAGCAGTGCATCACAGCAGAGCTTTACTGCTGCATACCAGAGAAGCAGCTTAAAATGACATCAGGTGTAGGATTGGTCTGGAATGTTTTCCCGGCTCTACTGAAGCCGATTCTGATCTCCTCTGACACGACGATGCTATCTCATCTCGGCTCAGCATTTTTCCCATATTTCTCTCTTTTTGTCTAATCAGTTGATAACGGAGAAGAAGACCTTCTATCTGACCGCCGACTCACCCAACATCCTGGAGGAGTGGATCCGGGTTCTGCAGAACATACTCAAAGTCCAGGCCAGCAGCCCTGTTAACGTGGAGACCGCCGCCAAGCCCACCGTCAGGGGCTGGCTTACAAAGGTAGGGAGACAGAAGTCGTGATATATCATTACATATGAGGGTCATAAAAGACAGAGGGTGTCGTATCCTGTACAGATTGTAAAACCCCCTGAGGCAAATTTGTGATTTATGATATTTGACTATACAAATACAATAGACTTGACTTAATTTGACATGTCTGTAAGCTAAATATGAAGCTACTACTGGGAGACAATTAGCTTAGCTTCATATTTAAAGACTGGAAACAGCTAGCAAAGTATTATTATGGTATTAATCTTCTCATCTATCTCTCAGTAAGAAAGCAAAGCATTTCTGCATAATATTAAATATTCATGAAAATAAGTGTAAGAAAAGTGGCTTTCAGACGCGTTCATATTTTCTTTAGGCCTGCAACTAATGATTATTTTTATTATCAAATATGTTGACGATTGTTTTTACTGTTAATTGATAAATTGTTTGGTCTATAAAATATCAGAAAATAGTGAAAAATGCCCATACATTTTCCCAGAATGCAATTTGACATCTTAAAAATAGCTTGTTTTTATCCGACCTACAGTAGAGTACGAAAAAGATATATAAGAAAAAGGTGCTAATATCCAATTAATCTGAGAAGCTGGAACCAGGAGATGACTTAAAACCGATTTAGACGATTAATAGATTATCAGTATTGATTTTTCTGCCCATCAACTAATTGATTAATTGTTTCAGCTCGAGTTTCTATAACATCTGGAATCACACAAATTCAGACTTAATACAATCATGTAGAAATAATGAAACTTTATATGTGTACTTGTTTGTATTTACTGAAATAATGTAGTTAATATGTATTAGGTTTTTAACAGGTAGGTAAGATTAGCCAGGTGTTCTCCCTGAAGAGGATGCCAGAAATAACTCATTTTCAGGCTAACCGTCCCCTTTCAGACAGATATAGAAGTGTCTGTCACTCGGGTGGGGACGGTTTGACGGAGCACTCGAAGCAGATTCTTGAAAACCTCCTTCACGTTGGGACACGGCTCTAAAGCTCGAGCTGCTGGAATGCTTGACATCTCCTTCCCCTCCACCCTCCTCTTGTCCCTGCCTCTCCTCAGCCAAGGCCTGTCTGTTGGTAAAGTTAAAGACACTTAAACATCTGACGGGTGTGAGTGACGGGTCTCCGACAGATGACTGACGGCTCAGGTCCTCTCACCAAACCCCAAATCCCTTCCTGAGAGTACTCTTTGATCTGCCGATTGTGACGTGATCTCAGTCCAGACGGGCGATTCTGTTCTGCCTCTCGGCGCAGTTTAACCCCGCTGACCCCCTTTTTTTGAGGGATGCACAGCTGGCTACACGTCGACGGCATCCTCCAGTGACATCATTGCTCCATTCGTATTTCCAAAACTCACTGAATGAAGTCCGTCGCAGAGAGTGATGTGTAATTATCCTCAGCAGCAGCTGAATCAGAGCGTGGATGGATGGACTGTTTACATTTGGCAGAAGTTAGTCGTCACTTTGCTTTGGAAACAAAAAAAATCTTAAATAATGATTTTGCACACTTACCTGCACACTCCTGGGACATCTGCTGGTTAGAAATCTCCTGACAAACAACGAGAAGCTTTGGAAAAACTTCTTTGGTCTGAATACAAAACAATAAAGGGATTGTCTTGTGTTTACAGCCAGATTGTCTTTGGACTTGTTCTAATACTTTCTATGCCGCTGTCTTCTTGTTTCAGGTCAAACATGGACACTCAAAGCTGGTGTGGTGCTCTATGGTTGGAAAAGTCTTCTACTACTATCGTAACCAGGAAGACAAGGTGCACGAAACTCCCTTCTCCTAACACCTCGCCTGCTTTTAATGTTGTCTTTTGTTAGTGATTACTAACACCTGTTACAGAATGCTAGGCTTTTCACAAATAAAGGATAGGTGCTTACAGCTGTTGCTTAGACATGAAAAAGAAGGTGTAATGTTCTTTAATTGAACACACTTAAATCTATGTCTGATACTTGTTACCACCTTCTTGTGTTTGATTCCTTGTTTACTGATTTTCTTTTTTTCGTCTCAGTTGCCTCTGGGTCAGCTGCAGATGCGCGAGGCCTCGGTACAAGAAGTGGATCGCTCCTGTGATTCAGACGAGGACTATGAAGCGGGCAGTCGAGGTTTCCTCTCTTCCCACTGCACCTTGGTGGTCCAACCAAGAGACCAGAGTCCTACATACCTGCTCATCGGCACCAAGCAGGAGAAGGTAATGCAACATATTTGTGTATTTAATAAATGTTGAGCTGTAATTCATCCTGAGGTGTGGGGATTCATTCATTTCTGTTTGCACATTAATGCTGTTTTTCTACACAGGATACATGGCTGTATCACCTGACAGTGGCGGCAGGCAGCTGTGCAACCTTCAGAGTGGGCACAGAGTACGAGCAGGCCATCGGTAAACTGCTTGATGCAGAGGGAGAGCCAGGTGAGGACATCCCCGAGTGTGCTCAGGGTCAGTCTTGGAGTGTGCTTCCCACACAGAGCATACTTATAATGATTATTATGATATCATGATAATCAGGTCATGAAAATATGCTGAAACTATACAGATACAATAGATAATACAGATTGTTGTTTTTATGCATAAAATAGTTCACTTCTGTCCACGGAAGCTCCTGTAGCATGACCTCGGTGTCCTCCGTGGTAAATTTAAGAAAGTAATTCATAATTATTGTTACAGACACTGCATATTCTGTGTTGACAACACTGGAGATATATTTATAACACTCTCAGTAGATGCTTTATCGACTGAAGGCTGCAAAGTCTCTCTATAAGTGGATGCACATTTACTCGGTAGCATGCTACATGTTATTTTGATCCGCAGTGTCTGACAGCCTTAATCCACACTGCAGACTGTGTTTACGACCGTGTGTGAATTCCTGTCAGCTGTTGAGTCATTACGGCTTTGAAACTCAATCTTGTTTGCGTGGGTTTCTGTGTGCGTGTGTGCTTCTTTTCCCAGAGTCTGCGTTGTGGAGGAGCGAGGCCTTGAGCTTCTGTAAGGAGGGTCTGCACTCGCCTCTCACCACGCTGCCCTCTGAAGCTCTGCAGACAGAAGCTCTCAAGCTTTTCAAGGTCAGTCTCTCCACCTCTCTTGTTCTACTCTACTTACCATCCTCTTCCTTTCATCATTTTCTCCCAATCCCTCTTTCCTTCCCTGTCCGGCTCTCACTGCGAGGGTCTGTTCAAGGTATCATCCATCCCCCCATTATCCCTTCCTACTCCTGGATGCGCTCCGTGGCCCTCTTCCTCTCGTCCCTCCTGCCTCTAAACCAGATCAAAGGCTGGAGGACGAGGGCCTCAGCTCATTAAAAGCGTGGAAGAGAGATAATGGCCTTGATTATCTGCTCTGATTGAGGCTAAGCGTTCCTCTGGTTTACAGCCAGTGTGAAAGGCGGCCCTTTAAAGAGGAGACATGGAAGGTCAGGGCCTTCAGAGAGTGGCAGCTATGGATATAGAAGCCACAGGATGGGGGAGGAGAGACGGGATCAGAGCAGAACGGGGACCTTGTAGGAAGATGGCAGATCCTTTTCCTCTCTTTTCAGCTCTGTAACCCTCAGAGCGCCCACCCAGAAGCCCCCTCCAGTACACTACAAGATTGAAAGTTGAATGGATCGGCTCTCTCTTTGACCAGCCAGCCTTAAACAAGAGTCCCAAACACACACAAAGAAACAGAGTGAATGGAAGCGACGCGCTTTTCAAGTCTACGCTCCACTTAATGCCTTTGAAGTACTAATGAATCTGACCAGACTGATGAAACTGTTAAATTGGTTCTTTTGTCTTCAACTGTCCCGGCGGATGAGAACAAAAGCTACTTCAAAAAATAATGACACACACATTTGGGCTCTCACTGACCTCATGACATGTTGTTGTTTATTTCTTCTGACCTGAATATTATCATCAACTGGAGTTCTAGTATTTTTGTTATTTTAAAGGAGACATATACTCATTTTCAGGTTCATACTTGTGTTATAGCATCTGTCTCTTTAAGCCACACTCCTGAAAAAGCCCAGTCTGCTCTGATTGGTAAACATGTTCTGCTCTTTCTGTTGTCACCGTCTTCATAGCGTTGCTACCGGTGATCATATAGTTGTGACATCACAACCTTACGAGGTCCTGATCCAGTTTCTGAAAACGAACTGTATGCATTTCTCCCTGGATGGAGCGTTTTGATGCTTCCACAGTATTTATATAGCACCTAGACCTGCTTCATAATCAAAAAAGACATGTAAATCTCCCTTTCTACAATATAGGGCCTTTAAGATGCATTTAAAGTCACTGGTGCGTGTTTGCCTCCACCTGCTGGCCGTACAGTGGAACTAAGAATCAGAAGTCTTTCCCTCTCTGCAGTCCTGTCAGCTCTTCATCAACGTGCTGGCTGAGTCTCCGTCTGTCGACTACCACACCTCGCTGGCCCAGAATGCTTTGCAAGTGTGCCTTACCCACCCGGAGCTGCAGAATGAAGTGTACTGTCAACTTATCAAGCAGACCAACCGCCGGACGCCACACAATTACTCCCTCACACAGGTCAGCCTGGTTTGAGCAGAATGTGAAGCAGAGTGTCGCAAAAGTTTGAAAAATGTTTGCATAAAAAAAGATCCTGTTAAATCAAAGTTTTTCTCCTTTAAACTCTCTCTTCCTTTAGTGCTGGCAGCTGTTGTCTCTTTGCGTGGCGCTGTTCCTTCCTCAACAACATTTCCTCTGGTACCTGAGACAGTACCTGCAACGCAATGCTGACCCAAGGTGAGCCGCCTAAAGCCTGTAGTTGACTCCTTAACGTCCAAAGTAACTAAAACCAGTTCTGAGGTTGTTAGTGCATTGTTTGCATCTCTAATCCTTCTTTCCCACACAGGAGTGAGGTGGGGAAGTATGCGGTGTACTGTCAGAGGTCTGTGGAGCGAACTCTGCAGAATGGAGAGCGGGAGGCCAAACCTTCACGTATGGAGATCGTCTCCATCCTGCTGAGAAACCCCTACCACCATTCTCTGCCATTCAGCATCCCGGTCCACTTCATGAACAACACCTACCAGGTAACACACAACTACAACACACTGTTGCTGTCTTTGTGGTGACCGCCTTGTACTGCGAACACAATTCTTACTCGAGCTGTAGCTACCTTGTATTCGTGTCTTATTGATGTCTTAAAGGGTAACTTTGGTATTTTTCAACCTGGATCCTATTTTTCAACCATGTTTTTGTGTCTAACTAACATGTTGATGGTGCCACCTACAGGCTAATAAAGCAACAGCTGCTTCAATATTTAATGTCCCCTGCAGTTTTAAGTCTTCTTCAATACAGCATGATGTTCATTTAGTAAATTATGATCCCATTTAGAGTCAAATAGACCATAAAGCAGGGCATGCTTTAGGGCGTGGCTACCTTGTGATTGACAGGTCGCTACCACGGCGTTGTCCAGTCTGGGAGTTGTCCGTGTTTTCGTCTTAGATCCTTAACCCTTTCACAGTGTGTTTTCAGTTAAAGTTAATTATAACCTTTTTGGTCGCCTGAAAATGTCTTATTCAGCATTGTACTTAGCTTCACCCTCTCATGTCACTTCTGGTTGCAAATATAAGAACAGTATATTTCTAGTGCTTACTTTGACATCGTCCCGCCAGACAATAAAATCTCTGCCGTCGTGATAACTTTCCAGAGTTGTAAAATCCTGTCTCATATGTGTTTTGGCACCGATCAGCCTTCAAACTCATGGATCTATTACTTAAACTGGACTTCCTGGATTATATTTTATCAGCTCAGTGGTACCTGAAACAACACAACTCCTTAATGTTTTTAATGCAGGACTGTTTTTGATCTTAACTCCCTCTTACATCTGCAGTTCTAATCTGCTGCTGCTGCTGTTACTTTTCTTGCTAAGAGGTGGTGCAGTCTAGACTGGAAATGCAGGATGATATTGGCTTGGTCTGGTTTCCAGTGCTTCTCATCAACGTGTCCTTTGTTTCCTCATGTAGGTGGTGGGTTTCGACGGCTCCACCACAGTGGAAGAGTTCCTCAACACGCTGAACCAGAGGATCAGCGTGAGGAAGCCTCAGCTGTCTGGGCTCGCCCTCTTCACTGACGATCCGTCTGGCAAAGACCTGGAGCACTGCCTGCAGCCGTCTGCCAAGGTAAGACTGTGGGTCGCTGAGCATTAGTGGATGGAAGAAACCCTCGACACACCACCGAGGCTTCTGTGGTGCTTTTATTCATATAATTTGTCTCATGTTACTTAATATTTTAGAGGATCAGCAGTGGGCAGTTAAGGAGTGTTTTGACAAATTAAGGCCGTCCAAACTTTTTTTATTTTTTTAAATGTAGTCACATGCCAGCAGCATACCGGAGCCTTACTCTGTAATTTAACTCCACTCAATCATGATAAACGTGGTGCTTCCACTTCATTTTTCATTCTGGTTACTGAAACGGTTCCATTATGTTTAACCAGCTCACCAAAGACAGTGAACACACTACATTTATAACTCGGTCTGGCTCGTTCAGTATACAGTTAGAACAGATTGATGTCTTTCTCTGCAGCGACACTGTAGCTGCTGCCACCTGCTGACAGAACCAGGGTTATTATAGTAAAACTAAAACTGAAATTAAAACAAAAATAAGCAGTGAAAAATATTTTAAACTGAAACTAAATAAAAACTATATCCTACTAATACCCTCTAAAAGTAGGTTAAAAAAACCAAACAATGAATACAAGGTGTTTTTGCTTGAAATAGGTAAAGAAATCTGCCAATGGAACAAGTGAGAATTCTCCTGGTAAGATGTCTAGAAATAAGATTTAGGTCTATTCAAGATAAATAAAAAAGACATCTTTGAGCTATATTTCATTAGTATTAGGAAGAGCTGTGTGTCATAATAAGCCTATGATGCTCAATTGTCACTTAAGATAATCAAGATGCATTGTCTATAAACAAGTCAGTGATATATGACTTGATAGGTGAGGTCTTTTATTAAGTGTTATGAGATATTTTAACTAGTAATTAGACAAATATACTTGGTAAGATTTGGCATTTTTGCAGCTAATTTGAAACAATATTGCCTGGTTACAAAATTAATAAAAAATAAAATAAAAATTAACATAAATTAGTTTCAGTTTAAATTTTTAATTTAAAAAAAATACAAAGATAAATAAATACATTAGCAAATTAAAAACAGAAATATCAATTTATGTCACATTTTAACAATTAATTAATTTATTTTTAATATTATTTTTGATACATTTAATGATATTTATTCAATTATCGAGTCATTTATATATTTATTCATTTATTTTTTATTTTGGCAGGTTCCATCCTGAGAAACATTATACCAGGCCCTAACAAAAACAAAAGAAAACTACTGCAAAACTAAATATCTAAAAACTAAAACTAAACCTTTCTGAGAAACTGAAACTAAACTAAAACTAGCAAACGCAATCTGAAAACGAACTAAAACTAAAATGAACTCAAAAAGTAAAAAATAAAATAAAATAAAAAACAATTGAAAATTCAAAACTATGATAACCTTGTTCAGAACCATAAATCCCATAAAAGCTTCCACGTGTCTGACTTGAGACTGACTGGTTTCCCTTTTTCCAGATCTGTGATGTCATTTCCAAGTGGGAGCAGACGCTAAAGGAGCTGCATCCTGGGAAAAATGAGGGGACACGGATTGTGCGTCTAACATACAAAAGCAGGTCGGATTTCTTTCTATTGTCATTGTTGTTTCTATTGTCTGGGCTTTGTAAAACACACATTACCTCTGCACCTTTCATTATGTGGTCACACACAGTCGTCTAAAGAATAGGCCTTTTGAAACAAGACAATAAAAGATGGTGACGTGAGATGTGTTCTCACTTTTCACAGGACTTTTCTGCATCTTTGAAATGAAGTGAAGTGTGCATAATTCATCACCTCTACCAGGAAAACACGTTTCATGACAAACTTTGTCTTCATTTGTTCATGCACAGGTTGAGTTTCAGATCTCAGGTGAAAGGAGAGACAGAGCGAGAGCGCCTCCTGCTGGCGTACCAGGTGAATGATGAAGTTCAGCAAGGCCACTTCCCCGTGAACAAAGAGCTGGCTCTGGAGGTGGCTGCCCTCATGGCACAGGTCTGTACACATTATGTAAACTTGTATTCTGATTTATGAAAACCTTGTACAGTCAGTAAGAATTTCTTACTCTTTCTAACCCTCTCTCTTCTTTTGTCTTCCAGGTTGAACATGGTGACCTGGAGAGACCGGCTGCCTCCTCTCCCGCCACCTCTCCTCAGCCGAAATCTCAGCTGATTCTCCTGCAGGCTTTAGAGCGCTTCTACCCCAAACGCTACAAACTGGACTGCAGCTCAGAGCAGCTCAGGTAAAACAAACACTGCTGTTGTCAAAACAAATACTCCACTTTTTTTTTATCTAGAGCCAGAGAACCTAATGTCCTCCTACATGTGTAATGTATTTGGCAATATCCTGTTGCAACAAAAACAAAGTCTGACAAACATAGTGGTGGCATCTTGTCATAAACTCATCAGACACAAACACTGCAGGATGTTCTTGTTTGCAACAGATGAGATTTAAACTTTAACGGAACAGTGCGTAACATTTTGGGGGATCTATTAGCAGAAATGGAATATAATATTCATAATTATGTTTTCATTAGTGTATAATCACCTGAAACTAAGAATCGTTGTGTTTTCGTTAGCTTAGAATGAACCCTTCATATCTACATCTACATAGCCATGTTGCTCTGCCATGTTTCTACAGTAGCCCAGAACAAACAAACCAAACACTGGCTCTAGAGAGAGACTTTCACGTTTTTACGTTACCTGAAGGCCATCGTAGTTCTCCTTGTGAAACTGCGGTAACGTGAGCTGCAGAGTGCAAAACCGTGGATACCGCCAGCCGCCGTTTGACCTCCTTTGCTCCTAAAGTAGTGTTAATATGGTGTGGATGGCCTCTGAGCGAGGCGAACGGCGTTACCACGGTTTTGCACTCGGCGGCAACCACACAACTAGATACCACTAAATCCTACACACTGTCCCTTTAATTAATGTTCTTTTTCTCCTTTCAGAGATCTGACTGAGCGTCTGGCCACTAAGTGGTCTATGCTACGTGGGTGCAGTGCACCCGAGTGTGTGAGGATCTACCTAACTGTGGCTCGCAAATGGCCCCTGTTTGGAGCCAAACTCTTCAGTGCCAAGGTAAGAAAAAGAGTCCACTTATATTGTTTGACTTATGGCACGTTTCCACCAAACAGTCCAGTTCAGTTCGTTACACGTTGGAACGCTTATTTTTGTGTTTCCATTCGCAAAAGTTGTGGATGGTATCAATAGAACTGCTTCATTCTTGGTTCCACCTCAATCGAGGTTTCCGAGCGAGCTGAGCCGATACTAGAAGGTGGAGTTAAACACTGTGGACCACTGATTGGTCAGAGAAAGTCGTCACTGCTGCGTAACGGGGCATCCTGAACAAACCCGCCGTCAATAGCGATCGCAATTTTTTAAGTCACTGAACCCAGATTTGAAGAAATGGTAGCCCACAAAACTACGCCGTATACTACAACCTAAAATTAACGAAGTGCAGATCCTCTGTTTACGGGAGTTTCGCACGCCGTCGCTACAGCGATCAGCTGAGAATCCCGCCTACACTGAGGGGGTACTATGTAAGGGATAATGTACAGCGAGCCGGTCATTGTTGTGAAATAAACCAAGACAGGGTCTTGCATCGCCCTGAAGGGGTTTATTTCACAATAATGACCCACTAGCTGTACATTATCCCTCATATTACACAGCTACTTACATAAGAAATCAATAATTTGACACAAAAACGGTCCTCCAGAGTCCGACAACAGAACTGCTCCCACAGCAATGGTCTGTTATACATAGCAACGGTCTGTTATACATAGCAACGGTCTGCTATAAAGAAATAACAGACCATAGAACACCGTGATTGACCAATCAGAATCGAGTATTCAACAAAGCTAATATGTAGGCTTTAATGTCGGCTCTTGTCTGTTACATTCACTCCTTTGTTTGAAGTCTTATTGAAAACAAGCTCTTGATACGAACGCTACCTTTCATCCGACGTGACAATACACCTTACATTTGGCTAACAAGCCCCATCCATCCAGCACAGGTTGGACCAGTTTGTGACCAGAAGAAGACCCAGAGAGGAAGCTCTATTGTTTATAGGATGGATCACACCTGACCCGTGACCTCTCTTTGTTTCCCCTGTCCACAGCCGGTCCCCCCCTCTCCTGTTGAGCAGAGCTCGGTGTGGCTGGCAGTCAATGAAGATGGATTGTGTGTGCTGGACTATACAATGGTGAGTTCCATACCTCCATATCAAATACCTCCATCAACACCATCTCTGTCTCTGTGTTGTTACATAAAACATGGAAGAGATTGACATTTATGTAGAACATTTTTGCTTCAGTCGATAGCTGAAAAGTGAGATCTCTCTTTACAGCTGCAGCCTTCAGCTGGTTGAGCCACAGCTGCAGAGCTCTGTCGACTCGCTGGTCTGGAAGGATTTCTAGTCTGTGGTGTTTCAAACACCAAAAATCCAGTAAAATTAAACGGCCAGCCTCTGATTTAACATTCTTGACCCTGACAGACAGCCGCTCCAACATGTAAACGTTGTTAGCTCGAGCTCTGTAATTTTCAGCAGCCCGTGTAGATCCGTTTCATTCTTGGTCTGGCGGGCAGCGCTGCTCGTGGGCTTTCATGAAAGTCAGAGAGAAAAAAAACAAAGTGAAAATCACAAGAAGTCGCTGGATGTCGTGTCACGCTTCTTCACACTCAATTTGTCCTTCAAAAAAAGCAGAAACCAAAACGATTTACCAAAAGAATTCCACGTACTATTTTTGGAATCGGCAATAAAATCTGAAAGTGCTCCCTGTTTATATCGCTGCACATTTCACACTGGCAATGCTTTCATCCCTCAGCACACGCTGGTCACATACTCCTACCAGTCTGTGATTACCTTCGGCGGCTGCCGTGACGACTTCATGGTGGTCACGAGCCAGCAGAGGGAGCCGGGAGTCGGGAAGAAGAGCGTGGAGAAGCTGGTCTTTGCGATGGCTAAACCAAAGGTAAGAGTCAGGAGTACATCTGCGCACATGTTCAGTCTGATTGATTGACAAGTTTCCACTTTGCTGCCACATGTGAGGTCGTCACTTCACATTTTGTGAATTTCTCCTCGCAGAACACGGGAGTTTCTGATCTACCGCTGCCTCGATCGGTCAGTTAGATAGTGTTATTGTGTGAGTTTGGTTTATTCGGATTCACCAAAGTCACACGATAACACAAACTAACTAACCAATTGACCGTGTTCTGCGAGGTAAAATTGCTGTTGTTTTTCAATCATGTCTGGTTGCTTTGGCAAGAGCATAGATAACAGCTTCAGTTTCCCATTGAAAACATTGACTGTATAGCTTTCTGACAGCGAGTAAACTGGTGGAAATATTCTAACTATAGTGTACACTTAAACTTATATTGATTTTTTTAGGTGAGTCTTTCTTTTAGGTGTCTAAAATGTGTTTTGCTGCCAGCCCCGTCCACAGCAGTACATTGCTTTTGTTCCATGCGGTAACTCCTGTCTGTTTCTCCAAACTGAGGGAGTGCCGACTGTCATCGACTGTCATCACTCACCAACAGCTATTATAACTTTCGCTCCACTAGATGGCTGCTCTACCGGGTACCGAGGATTTGCTCGGAACTTGGTAGAGCAGCTTTCGCCTATTTTGCGCCCTAGTCTTGGAATAACCTTCAGAACACACTACAGCTTAATGATTTTATCTCCCTGGGAGAGTTCAAAGCTCTGATAAAAAACTGTGTAACTGAAGAGGGCAATTGTTATTCCTAAACTGGATTTTGTATTATGTATCTGTTGTCTTTTGTCTGTTTTAACATGCTCCACTGTATAAGTTTTGTAACTTTGTAACGGTGTGCCATCTTGGCCAGGTCTCCCTCGAAAAAGAGATTTTAATCTCAAGGGACCTCCTGGTTAAATAAAGGATAAATAAAAATAAAATAAAAATCTACTGTAGATGATACACTGACTAATGATACCTCATACAACCCCACTTCAAAACACCTGAACTATCCCTTTAAACTGGACGTGACCGGTTGTGTTGATGAAGGGATGGTTGAGTTCATCTGATAGGGCTGTGTGATGTAAACCACCAGCAGCTGAGGCGTAAAGGAAATGTGGGTAGATAGATATTCAATCTATCCACCCACATTTACAAGGTGTTCAAGGTGATGAAGTCGTATGAAGGAGCTCTGGAGATAAGGGAGGAAACAAACTGATTCATATTCACCTGTTTCTACCCTCACTAACTAAGAGCTGATGGAGAAAACAGGTTGTTTCCGATATTTAATGTGCAGAATCTCAACGGAGCTTTAACACAGAGTCGTATTACAACTGTGGGTGACGCTAATGAGAGTCTTGATAGCAGATCCGTTGGGTGTCTCAGGTTTGAGCCACACTGGGCCTCCAGCTCCCCAGAACCAAATGAAACACCATATCATCCTGTTAAAGCCATTCATCTATGATCTGACCCTGTGTTTCAGATCCTGGAGCTGACTCTGCTCATGGCGAGCTACATCAACCACTGGCCCCCCGGCCTCCCGTCTGCCTCTCACCAGCCCCTCGGCCACTGGGACGTAGACAGCAGGCACTTCCCCGCCATGAACTACACCACCAAGGGCCCCACACTACTGTGAAATCTACAGGGAGGCTTGATGTCAACAGTTACCTTTAGTCCGCATTCATATGGAGTGCGTTGGGTTGCATGTCCGGGTTTACAGAACAGGTACTAGGAGATTATTTTTTACATTTTTTTTAAAATTTTGATTTAGAAATGTCAGGATCAGTCTTGTTAGACTATTTATTTCTACAACAAAAGAGTGTTTCAGCTCTGCTTTATTTAGATGTAAGGTTCAAATTCCTCGTTGGAATTATTTCTGTGGTCTGAGGACACATTTTCCACCTGCAGTGTGATCCTTTTAGTCAGACGTTTATGCCTTTATGCTGACGTTCCTGTTTTCCAGTTTTTCTTCAGACTTGTCTTTTTTCTGTCGTGAGCTGTTGCCTTCTGAGAGCTGGTTTGACTGGAATACGGCGTCACATGAACGATCACTTTGTACTTGACAATGAACCAGAGTTTAAACTCATTCATGAGGTACTGTGCAATTAGAAAGGGACTGATATGGCATGTGATGCTTTTTATTACACGGCTTTGTTGAATACTCGATTCTGATTGGTCAATCACGGCGGACCATTTTTGTGTCAAATTATTGATTTCTTAAGTAAGTAGCCGTGTAATACTTACACGGCTACTTAAGCGAGATAATGTGCAGCTAGCGGGGGATTGTTGTGAAATAAACCCCGACGCAAGTGCCGCATCTTAATTTGATATAATCCACATCTAATATGACTCTATTTTTCACCGTCATGTTTCTACAGTAGCCCAGAACGGACAAACCAAACACTGGCTCTAGAGAGAGCCATTTGCGTTTTTGTGTCGGCCACCGTAGTTCTCCCACACGCTTGGCACACGGGAGATGTTTCAGTGTGTTGCAACCTACCCGCTAGATGCCACCAAACGCTACACACTGGACCTTTAACTGATGAGTTGCTTGGTCCATAAAACGTCAGAAAATAGAAACAACTGTCAAGTTAACGTATTGTTTTTGTAACCAACAGTCCAAAACCCCAAAATATTAAGTTTGACATCATAGAAGCTTAAAAAAATTACTTAAATGATGAATCGATTATCAAAATAGTTGCAAATTCATTTTGTGTCAGTAAACTAATCAATTATTAAACTAATCTTTTTAAATTCAATTTGCTTTTCCTTATAAAACGGGGTGCGGGATTGTTTTCCCCTAAAGAAATTAAGGCCATATTTAAGTTTTGTAATCCTTTTCTATTGTTTCAAACGATAAAGTTAATATTCAGCTCGATTAAACCTCGCATAAAGCAGCCAAATAAAAGTGAAGTATGTGATCTGCTATCTGACATTACTGAGGTACGCAATAACACAACGGGGTATATTCAGTGTTATTCTGTATATATAATAATGCATCTGTGAAGGTTTAGCTGTGCAACATGTTTGTGTCTTCTTCTAATAACATACACTCACCGGCCACTTTATTAGGTACAAGTTGTACCTAATTAAATACTCAGACCAGCCCGTCTGGCACCAACAACCATGCCACGTTCAAAGTCACTTAAATCCCCTTTCTTCCCTATTCTGATGCTCGGTTTGAACTTCAGCAAGTCGTCTTCACCACCTCTAGATGCCTAAATGCATTGAGTTGCTGCCATGTGATTAGCTGATTAGCTATTTGTGTTAACAAGCAATTGAACAGGTGTGCCTAATAAAGTGGCCGGTGAGTGTATAAGACATACAGCGTAGGGTCACTCAGGTCACTCTGTGTTTTAATAATCAACAAACAAAAGGAGAAATAAACAAATAAAAGGACAAATAAAATAAAATAAATAAAAGAGCCACCGGAATATTGTAATGACTTGAACTGTTTTGGATCAAACCACTGACTTGCTCGTGTCCAGATTAGTTATTTATTTTTATTTCCAACATTTTATAACTTTTGCTTAAAAAGGTAACGTTTTCCACATCTGTCACATTTATGTAGGAAACCGTTCAGTTTCCTTTATGTAGCAGAGTAATTTAAGAGCAGAGTATGTTTGTTTCTGTATCTGTACTAGGATGTGTTACAAATGGTTGAAAGATGGTGTCTTTATGTTTGTGTGTGTGGTCATAAATAAACAGTACAATCCTGTGTTCCTGTTTGTTTTCATTGACCTTTTTAACCTTACTCTTCCTTCTATCTTAATTTAATCTATTTTATATCTTACAGTGTCGCAGGTTCAAACCCGGCTTGGGGTTCTTCTGTGTGGAGTTTGCATGTTCTCCCCAGTGTTAGCGTTGGTTTTCTCCAGGTTCTCCGTGTTCCTCCCACAGTCCAAAGACATGCAGGTTAGGTTCATTGTTGACTCTAAATTGTCCGTAGGTGTGAGTGTGAATGTGAATGGTTGTCTGTCTCTATGTGTCAGCATTGTGATAGTCTGGCGACCTGTCCAGGGTGTACCGCGCCTTCGCCCAATGTCAGCTGGGATCGGCTCCAGCCCCCCCGCGACCCTGAACAGGATAAGCGGTTACAGATGATGGATGGATGGATGGATGGATGGATGGATGTTTTACACACAAAACATACAGGGCAATATATAAAGAGCTGGCTTCACCTCAAACAGTTTCAACATTAACATGCTGCTTCTATTTGAAATCAATATCATGATATTTTTCAGTGTTTTCCAATAATGACATACTGTATGTCACCATATAACAAATGAATGCAAATTTACATATTAAAAACATACATATTCCAAAGTTACGCTAAATTTTGTCATGAAAAACTGCCATGGCCATTTTCAAAGGAGTCCCTTGACCTCTGACCTCAAGATATGTGAATGAAAATGGGTTCTATGAGTACCCACGAGTCTCCCCTTTACAGACATGCCCACTTTATGATAATCACATGCAGTTTGGGGCAAGTCATAGTCAAGTCAGCACACTGACACACTGGCAGCTGTTGTTGCCTGTTGCGCTGCAGTTTGCCATGTTATGATTTGAGCATATTTTGCATAGCATATTTGCCCACTCCCATGTTGATAAGCATATTAAATACTTAACAAATCTCCCTTTAAGGTACATTTTGAACTGATAAAAAATGTGCAATTAATTTGCGATTAATCAGGATTAATTATGGACAATCATGCGATTGTAAGTAAGTATTTATTAGGAGGTATAAATCTCATGACAACTCAGATGATTTTGCTGTTACGTCTCTTCATTTTTTGGTTTAGCATGCTTCTCTGTGGTTACAAAAAGTACTGCAACATTTTTATTCAAATCTTGACAGTCTCAAAATAACGTCTATTCTTAAACGCATCACTCACTTTCTTGTGCTGGAGCAAAAACTTTCAGTTTTGCCAGTAAAAGTGTAATGTGTTCAGGAAACACAGCGTTCATGCAATACTAACAATATTCATATTTTAGTCAAAGCTCCTCTTGGAAAGTAAGAACACTGTTTGTGTTACTAAAACCCTTCTTCTCTCATCCAACACATCCATAAACTACATACTTACCCTCTGTACTGGTTGTACACAGGCTGCCCAGTCTGCTTTACTGGGGTCCAGGTTGTTGGGGTGGAGGCTGTTCTGCTTTCTCTTATCCAAAGGGGGTCAAAGTGGTAATGGCGTTTTCCTGCCAAATATAAACTGTAAATCCCACATTTTTTATAGCTTGTCTGAAGCTCTTGTTGTTCCACAGCTGCTCTTATTCTAAATGAAATGCTCGTTATAGGGCTCACTGCTGAACCTCTGCGGGCCTTCATCGCTCATCAAAAAAGAAAATAACTCCTGTGATTTTTCCGTGGTGCGCTGTATGGCTCAGGCCTCATGCTTTATAAGAGTTTAAATCTAATTTAATTTAGAGTAAAAGATTCCAGTGTTGTTGGATAGATGGGCGCTTTGTTACCCCAACTGTAAATCCTTAACAGTATTTTACTGGCCTGACTGTATCATTATGTATGTTATAGGAATTATGAAAGATTTGAAAAACAATATTTATCCAGGATATAGAGGGATGTGTGTGCGTAGTTTAAAGCTTATTTTAAATAATAAAAAGCCTTGTGTTCATTCTCATAAGCATGTGATTGCTTCCTCCATATGGCTGCAATACTTTATTTCAGGGTTGCAACTAATGATTCATTTCATTATCGTATTCATAATCTGCCAATTATTTTCTATGAATTTATAAATGGTTTTGTGTATAAATATAGTGAAAAATGTCCATTACATTACTTGTAGTAAGGCTAGTCCTTACTGCAGCGGCCCGGGTTTAGAATCCGACCTGTGGCCCTTTGCTGCATGTCATCCCCCCTTCTCCCCACATTCAATAACTATATCTGGCTCTGTCAATAAAGCAATGAAAGCCCCAAAAAATAATCTTAAAAAAAAAAGTGTGTGTTTGGTAGAGGTATGTTTGTCAGGACTAAATTAAAATAAAATAAAATAAAAACGACAATGGGCTCCAGGAATGGGCTATATAATTCCAGGTCTTGCCATCCTGAGAGTCTGAATATGACTTTTTTTTTTTTTTTTTCAATATTATATTTATTGTTTTTTTTGTTCATTTTGAAACAACAGAACAAACATTCACAAACGTCCCCAATAATAACATACTCGGTACAAAGAAACTTAATAAACCTAATATTAATATAAAATAAGCCAGTATAGATACAGGAAAAACATATATACAACAAATAGATATATAAGTGAAAAGAATATACACAAGTAAAAGAAATACAATTTAAAACAATAAAATAAAATAAAATCTATATACATATACTGTATATACTGTATACATATATACATACATACACATGTATGCACACGCAGTATATACACATACAAAAACACATATACATATAATCAATTAAAAAAAATCAGTGTACAATTCAGTCATCATCCTATTCTATCTCCCTATTCACAATCATCCTGCTCCAGCAGAATATGACTCATTTGTAACTCACTATGTTGACATTAGTTCGATCCGGTGCTCGAATGACGAGGGCCTAGTTTGAATCTAGATACTACTGAATTATTAATATTACATACGCATATATGCATTAACGTGTGAGCAACATTTTACTGTTGTAGTTGGTGGAGGTGGAGGTGATTTAACGACTTCATATGTGTCTGTGCTTATGTGCTCTTTCATGTTTTCTTTTAATGCCACCAACCTGCAGATGAAAATTAGCCTGTATGGATAAATGATGGACTCAAGTGCTCATGTTAATTAATGAATGTGCATTGTCCCTTCTTAAAATAAACATGTACATTAAGGAAGATTAGTCTAAAACAAATCATCATATTGTAGAGGTTGATCATATTAAGATAAATGGGAACTACTAGTACAAGTACAGTACAGTACTTGAGTAAATGTACTTTTTTACTTTCAATCACTGCAGAAAAAACGGATTAATAGTTTAATCTTAATTTATTTAGACCTGAAACTCTGTACAAACGCTGACTATCACGGCATGCTGCTTTATGTCTTCGTGAGAGCATGTTGTCTTCATCATAACATGTTACAGCTCTTAACCTTGTGCTGTACATAAAATGAGTCTCGTAATGGGTGAAGTGACCCTTTAATTATCCTGTTAACTGTTTGTTCCACTTCCTGTTGTGACGCTGTAGTCCAGCTCTCTATTCCCTGCAGTCAGCTGTGAACAATTGAAAAAGCTACTGAAACACCACTTTTATATAACACGTCCGTGATGTCACATGTCAAAAGTAGTACACTGTGTACTATTGTGTTGTAGGAAGTGATTTTGAGTCATTGCCAGTAAAAACTTTTAAAGAGTGACTTTCTTACTTTATGCCTCCCTGATCTAACACAACATTTGACCACTAAAGGAACGGGACTCTAAAACATCTCTAAAACGTGAGATTCACATTACATAATATGGGGTGAGACGAGGGACAACGTTCACATCTGGTTTATATAAGGGGGCCTAATACTGTACATGTCTCTTATGCAACTAGTAGTAGTAATACTGGTTTTTCATTATTTAATCAGTTACACTCTTTTCTTAAAGGGACACACAAAATATTTTCTCATTCAAGCTTCTCAAAAATGAGAATTTGCTGTTCTTCTCTAATTTGTATGATTGCAATCTGGATGTTTTGGGGTTTTTAACTGTTAGTCTGACAAAACGTAAAAACTTTTTTTTTACCTTTACTCTGGGGCATTTTACACTATTTTTTTTTTTTTTTTTACATTTTATAGACTAGACACTTAACTGATTCATCAATAATGAGAATAATCATTATAGGCTAAGAACTCTCAGCTGTATAGTTTCATTTGTGGAATTTTCATATAAGTTTACATCCTCATTTAATTGAATTTTAAAACATATTTTTTTAACTTGCACACTTTGCTATTATAGTAAACTGTATGTTATTGTTATTTTATGTTCATATTTTGTAATTTTCTAAGATAGTTGTAGTAGTCTGGTATATTTATAGCGTATTCTAATATATTGTTTATATTGTGTATACTATAGATATTATCTCTAGTGTTGATATGTATATTTACTGTTCCTGTACATTTCCTGGATTACCTGCTACTGTAACACATCAATAAAATACATATATCTATCTATATCTATATCTATATATGTGTGTGTGTATATATATATATATATATATGTATATATATATATACATATATATATATATGTATATATATATATACATATATATGTACAGTGGTGTAATCTTTTGACCTTGACTCTCAAAAGATAGATTTTGGGTGGAGCATCATTTTGAAACTAAACAAAGAGTTTCATTTGATGAATCATCACTAACTAGCTGGAACCTGCAGAAACAGGAAGTTTAACCCCACTTCTTTTGTACCACTAGAAACTACTGTACAGTGTCTATAATGTAAATATAACACTAAACGTCCATAATGTGCATTGTAAACTGGAGTATAACTCGACTTTTATGAAAATAAAATGACCTTTGTGCCCATTATGTGATGTTTGCTCTATATTGATTCAGCAGAAAGGGGTCAGGGTTTATCCATTTTTTTATTTACAGTATTCACACATGGCAGTGGGAGGGTGAATGTGAAGCTGCAGTTTTCTCTCTGTGTCTGTGTCTGTGTGTGTGTGTGCTAGTAATTGATTCCATATTAGCCTTAGCCTGCCTGTGAGCCCTCGGAGAGATATCGGTGCTGCAACCAGCAGCAAGACAGACAGACTGTCTGACTGACTGAGCTCAGTAACCTCACCGGAGCCTTCGGGACCAGAGAACCGAGCCACCGAGCAGCAGGAACAGGACCGGACGGGTAGGTTGGAGCTGAACTGAAGCATGCTGTTGTATCCACACACAGAGAGAGCCTTTATCACATGATAGCTCTACTGTATATGAACTACTAGACTAGCCTGAATCATAACGGGTTTCCTTGTGTTTGTTTTGGCAGGAAACATTCAAACAATGACAACCAAGAAGCCGCAGAGCATGCTCCGGGAAGCTTCTCATCAGATTATAGGCGGCGGATCCGCTGGTAAGTCTAAACAATCGTTTCGCTTCCAACTATTTCAACCGCTTACGCAATATGGAGAGAACGCTCGTCGCTACAATGTATCTATGTAGCAACTGTTGCAACAATTAAACAGCGTTCCTTCCGCCTCGTTCAGCTCCTCCAGAGAGCAGCAGGTATATACAGTGGTGCAGGTTTTTAATTGCCCATGCGGATAAACAACAAACAGATACATTGGGGTATTGGATTATCTGGATCAAAGATTATACAGACCAAGATAGTTCACACGCTGGATAAACGGAAGAAGCCGCCCACTGGTGCGGGAAATCAGTCTGCGCATGCGTATGACCATCCAGTGACTCTAGGGGGTTTTAAATTATTTTTTTTACTACATTTCAGTGGCTTTATTGGCATGAAAGTTTCAATGGTGCCAAAGCATCAAAATACAAAAGTACACAATAATATTTATATGAATATCAACGCAACATTACCAATGATATATAGGCTATTAATGATATAGTATACTGTATATAGGCTGCAGTTTTTTAATCTAGTTTAAAGGTCCCATATTATGCTCATTCTCAGGTTCATACTTTTCTACTAGAATGTGTTTACATGCTGTAATGTTAAAAAAAAGTTATTTTCCTCATACTGTCTGCCTGAGTATACCTGTATATACCCTCTGTCTGAAACAAGTCAAGTTCAACTTTATTGTAATTTTTCCACATACAAGTACAGGGCTAAAACGAAATGTCGTTGCTCGCGGACCAAGGTGCAAACACAGACATACAAAAACATAGAACGTAACACAGTGAACAAAGAAATAAAAAGTGGATGACAGGATGATTAACAGAGTAAAAGCACTATAAAAGCAATCAGGTCTTTAAAAGTACTATATAATAACCCAATGACTCTCCAATAGTTCTCCTTGTATAAATACCTAATAAATAGATAAATAGAAGTGACAGTGTAAATAGTAGTCCTGAAATGTCTGTTTCATGTCCAGCATGAGACGAGGGGTGTGGGGGGATGGAGTGATTATGTGGTGGATAGCAGCAGGGTGCACACTGTGTTTTAGTGCATTTCAATGGATTGCAACGGAATTGCATGGCTAGGCAACAGTTTGGGTCTGTGTTTACTTCCTGTCTGCTGATGTTATTTGCATACACTGCAACAGGAAATAAACTGTGACATATTTAGAATGTTTATATTTAAAACCATGCAATGATCTATATTTTATATTTGTGAATTCACAAATGGACAGAAATCCTAACGGCTTGTTTCAAACGCACAATTACTGAATACGGGCTGTGTGTATTTCTCCGTATATTGAGCGTTTTGATAGTTTAACAATATTTATAAAGCACTTAAACCTGCTTTGTAATATAAAAGACATGAAAATCTCACTTTTTACAATATGGGACCTTTAAAGTAGTTGGTATGTACATTATATAGAGATTTGTAAATACAGTGTTTTTCATACCTACCTTGTGTCTTTTTGTTTGAGTGATGCAAGTTTTTTGTGATATATGTAAATTGCTGCTGTAACACTGCAATTTCCCTTTGGGGATCAATACAGTCTATCTATCTATCTATCTATCTATCTATCTATCTATCTATCTATCTATCTATCTATCTATCTATCTATCTATCTATCTATCTGTATTACAATTACATTTCATTTTTTACTTTATGTATTTTTATCAGTGATGGAATGTAACTAAACTTGTAAACTTGTTTACTTTAGTATTTCCATTTTATGCTACTTTCTACTTCTACTCCACTACATCTCAGAGGCAAATATTATACTTTTTACTCCACTACATTTGTCTGACAGCTGTCCAGTCCAGTGAAAACCATGTCTCTCCATATACGTGTGTTCCTTTACAGTATGTGATGAGGAAATTCTCCTACTCCTTAGACTAAATAAACTATTTAATAACCTGTTGGATCAGCTGGAAAATGAATTATCACAAAGCTGAAAACAGGGCTGTTTTGACACCTTGAAAAGTTGACTTTTTAGAGATATTTTGGGTCTCACAGGACAGCAAGGCTACAAACATATGATGATCTTATAGAATATGAGACATTGATGTAGATTAAACTACCCAACAGTTACAGTATATAAAGGAGTTAATATTAGCTCAACCTTAAACATCTACTGCAGTAAAATGCAACATACACATTAATGTAGCAGTAATATTAATCCAAAAACATCATAATAGTAAAACACTGACAGGGAACATTTTACTGCACAATGAGCACTTTTACTTTTGATACTTTAAGTACATTTTGCTTATAATACTTGAGTAAGGTTTTGAATGTAGGACTTGTACTAGTGGAGTATTCACTAGTGTGGTTGATATTGTTACTTTTACTTAAGTCAAGAATCTGAATACTTCATCCACCACTGGTTTTTATACAAGGAAATTATGTTGATGATCATTTTGAAGGAGGACTTCAACTGGGTAGAATAAACATTGAATTATGTGACATTAACTGTTATCATGACATCGTAAAGGCTTTTCGCACTGCACTTTGCCCAGGATAAGTGAGCACTGGTACAATCTTGGCACAATCCAAAGTGGTCCAACCTTGATTTTGGCCTATGGACTGGCTTGCTGGCCCTGCTCTGGAGCAGCGTTAGCCTCAAGTTTGCTGGGTCATCCCCTGATATCAACTAAACACGGGGCTAAAAGTTGCCATTGTGAAACAGGGCTAAAGTAAACAGTTTAAAAATGTAGAATGTAAACACTAATCACAACTGACATTTAAAGGGACTGTTTGTAACTTTTTACACGTATAAATCAATCTGGGTCGGTGTCCCATGCACGCTCGCGTGTCGCTACGCTGTTCAGACTCAGACTCCAACACAAACTACACGGAAGCACCAAAACCTCAAAGTTCTATAGTGAAGCCCGTCTTGCAAAACTGTTGGCCGCGGTCGGAGGACGCGGGGGAGACCGTAGCTTTGGTCTCCAGGGCCGGAGTCTCTGCTGTGCTCTGCTCCTCTGCCTGCCTGCCCTCATATCCACACCGTGCTCGTTCTCGCTATTTCACTCCGCTCTCACGTGCATGCGCGCACACTACACACTGCAGAATGGTGAGTTTAGCTCTGAGAATATCTAGTGAATGTACAGTGGACATTTGTGCAGAAATAAATGCTGCAGCTCCTCCAGACCAACAGAGGCTTCCCGTGTCTTGTGAAGTGACGGGGCTCCGCAGCGAGAAACGTTATCGTCTCTGACCAAAACTCCGGTGTCTCCCCTGTTCCCTCCGGCCGCGGTCGGGAGGCTGAAGCAGTAAAAAGCCAACACTAGGATCAGCAGTGATTCATGGAGAGAACCTTCGTCTGGTCGGCTAACATTACTGCCAAGCAGGTGAAATATAGTGATATTGTGGTTTTAGCTGACGTGTGTCGCCTCACTGTTGACTGTAGAGCGGGCACAGGCTTGAGCCCGACGCTGACTTTCGTTGACTTAACGGCAACAGGTGTCGCTGTTAACAAGCATTTCTGATTCTTACAAACAGTCCCTTTAACCCAGGACTAGTAGAAGTGCAGTGCAATATGGTATGATATGATATGATATGATATATGATAGGATAATAAAGGTTTTATTTCTTGCTCTCGGACCAGAGTTGAGCAGCACTAGCAGCCACTAGCAGTCGAAAAAATATAAATGAGTCTGTTGTTGTAGTTCCGCTTCCGGCCACCGGGGTGGCAGCACTGAGCACACAGCTGCTGAGCAGCACCCTGCTGGCTGCCAACGAGGAAGAAATCTCCCGCCACACTTGATGACGGTTAGTTTCGACTTTAATTAGAAGTCACTGAAGATGTCACACCTCTCTGTTGACGGATTATAATCGTGTGTTTTGTGACTTTGCACCTGCTTGACATCGTTTTTTTCCTCCTCGTAAGTCGCCAAAATGTTACCTTCCACCTGGTGAGTTTGTACTTTAAATATTCTTTCCCGTAAACTAAAGTCTTTTAACGGCTGAGTGACAGAACAGGCTATGCTATGCTAGCATAAATGAGCTTAATGAGAGTTTAGCTTTGAGATTCACACTGATTTTAGTCCTATAGGCTATCTGGCAGGATATCGTTGACTTCTGAAGTGTTTTTCATAATGGAGTTACTGATTTAATGTGTCAATCAACCTTATGCATAGTGGCATTTAGTAGGCTTTATATCGTTAGCCATCATCATAGAACCTGTAGGTTATCTTAAATCTGTGTGTAGCATTAGAAGTTAGTGGAAAAATATCCTGCAGATTGAAGTAGTCATGGACTGAATTGTGATTTGGGAAGAATTGCATGTTAAATCTTATTCTGTCTGCTCTGCCTTGGAAGCCCCATATTAAAGATTTATCAGCTGCAGTGTTTCAGAAAATGCCAACAGTAGGAGGAGCTCGATTGCATGAAAGGAAAGTGAATTATCTCTTTTGTCACACACATTGTGTAAAGACAAAACCAAAGTCAAGGTCGGACTCGGTAGTTACTAGATACTTTTTACATTAAAGAATATATGCTAATATGGTATGATACAGTATTATACCAGGCTACTAATCTACCTAGTAATATCCAAAGCATATAGAATTGGCTCCACATTGACAAACTACAACATTAAAATGCTCTTCCATTAATTCGTTAGTGATAAAAACAGAATAATATAATATTAATATAACCTTGTGAAAGGAGCCATTCTGTATAATGAATACTTTTGATACATTAAGTATGTTTTGCTGATAATACTTAAGTACTTTTACTTAAGTAACATTTTGAATTCAGGACTTTTACTTGCAATGGAGTATTTTTAGACTATGGTATTTCTACTTTTACTGAGGTAAAGGATCTGAATACTTCTTCCACCACTGCTGACGATATAAAATAAAGTGTTTTTGATTCATAAAAGCCTCTTACTGCTTTTGTGACAATGAATTTTATAGCTTACATATTGTTTAATATTTCAGTTCTTATTTCATACACTAAATTAAGTATCTCATACTTGCTGACTCATCATGTTCGAAAAACCTGAAATAAATGATTAAAACCCCTTCAGACTGACAGGAAACCAGTTGAGTGTGTTTAAACTATAGCCTCAGTTTCGTTCCTCTTATGTAATCATTGTTTTAACAGATGAGGCTTTGGTGTCTAACCAAACTTGTACCGATATCAAGGTCCAGATTTATTGAGGCATATAACCTCCATGTGTCTAACCAGGAAGTGAGCAGAAGTCAACCCTCTCGCATATTTGCTCTACTTTTACTTTTTCAACCTTCACTTGTGTATGAACTTCATCCGTTCCGCTTCACAGTGTGATCTCTAGTGAGATTACATAACACTGCAGACACGTTGACAACTCGTGTTCGCAGGGTTAGGGTTAGTGAAGACCAGACTATACAGGCTGTTTAACTTTGATAAGAGATGCTGGGAGGGGGAACCCCACCAACAGTCTTCACCCTACGCCTAGTTATTTACAGAGGAGGCTGTCTTTTAAAGGAAGTCACATGTATTGGACGTCAGAGATGAAAAAAAGGAGGAATGAACCTTTTTCTTGAAATATTGCTTAAAGGTCCCATATCATGCTCATTTTCAGATTCATACTTGTATTTTGTGTTTCTACCCGAACATGTTTACATGCTGCAATGTTCAAAAAACCCTTTGTTTTCCTCATACTGTCGGCCTGAATATGCCTGTATTCACCCTCTGCCTGAAACGCTCCGTTTTAGTGCATTTCAAAGGAATTGCAATGGAATTGCATTACTAGGCAACAGTTTGGGTCCATGTTTACTGCCTGTCAGCTGATGTTATTTACATACACTGCAACAGGAAATAAACTGGGACACATTTAGAATGTTTATATTTAAAACCTTGTAATGGTCTAAATATTGTATATTTGTGACATCACAAATGGACAGAAATCCCAACGGCTTTTTTCAAACGCACAATTACTACACAGGTAAATATCCTGCAGATTGAAGTAGTCATGGACTGAATTGTGATTTGGGAAGAATTGCATGTTAAATCTTAGTCTGTCTGCTCTGCCTTGGAAGCCCCATATTAAAGATTTATCAGCTGCAGTGTTTCAGAAAATGCCAACAGTAGGAGGAACGCGATTGCATGAAAGGAAAGTGAATTATCTCTTTTGTCACACACATTGTGTAAAGACAAAACCAAAGTCAAGGTCGGACTCGGTAGTTAATCATTTTACAATCCTCAAATCTTTGAGCAAGGTTAAAATAAGTGGTTACACCGGCAAGGCATTATAAGAAGTGTTTGGCTTGTACTTTCTGCTGATGTGAGGGTGAATGAATCATTTCCTTTTCATAGACCGCTACTGTTATGTAGTCTCAGTTGTCTGTTACTCTGCATGTGCAGTAGAGGATTGTGGTTATGTGTGTATTTGTGGAATGAATGAGATGCATTCACATGATGCGGCTGCTAAGTAAAAGGCTTGTATTCATATTTTACAATCTGCAACGAGAGTCAGTGATGGACTATAACTAAGTACATTTACTCAAGAACTGTTCTTAAGTACAAATTTGAGATACTTGCACTTAATACTTGAGTATTCCCATTTTATGCTACTTTATACTTCTTCTACATCTCAGAGGCAAATATTGTATTTTTTACTCTTCTACATTTATTTGACACTTATAGTTACTAGATACTTTTTTCATAAAAAAATATATGATAATATGGTATGATACAGTATTATACTAGGCTACTAATCTACCTAGTAATATCCAAAGCATATAGAATTGGCTCCACATTGACAAACTACAACATTAAAATGCTCTTCCATTAATTCGTTAGTGATAAAAACAGAATAATATAATATTAATATGACCTTGTGAAAGGAGCCATTCTGTATAATGAATACTTTTGATACATTAAGTACGTTTTGCTGATAATACTTAAGTACTTTTACTTAAGTAACATTTTGAATTCAGGACTTTTACTTGGAATGGAGTATTTTTAGACTATGGTATTTCTACTTTACTGAGGTAAAGGATCTGAATACTTCTTCCACCACTGCTGAAGATATAAAATAAAGTTTTTTTTTATTCATAAAAGCATCTTACTGCTTTTGTGACAATTAATTTTATAGCTTACATATAGTTTAATATTTCAGTTCTTATTTCATACACTAAATTAAGCAGCTCATACTTGCTGACTCATCATGTTCGGCTCATCAACCTTGCTGCTGCTGCTTGTTTGTGGAGCGCCAGTTTTGCAGTCAAGCGTTACATGTTCAATTTTGTTTCTTTTTATCTCACCTATTGTGAACAATACAAAGTTATCAAACAAGCAGGACTGTGAAAGGATTATCAGTGTAGACTGTCTCTGTATAGTGTCAGTTTTTGTTTTTATCTCCAGCTGAATAAGCCAACAGCTGTGAACGATAAGGAAACCATTTCCTTGTGTTTTTATTCCCGGTGGTGTTGCTGTGCTCAGCACTGTTCTTTTTTTATTTCCTGTCCACAGTGTCCAGAGTCTTTAGCCAAGTCTTTCTAGCTTTGGGATATATTGTTTTCTTATACAGAAATCACAATAATACAATGTAAATCTTTACTTTAGAGATGCCAGAAATATACTTTGCACGTGGGCCTCTTCAAAGGAGTCTTGTTAGTGATATGGTTTAACAGGGCATGGGCATTTTTATATCGCCATCGCACAAAATTACTGTTATCAATAAAAATGACTCAACAAATGCTTAACAAATGTCTTTCCCAACTCGACTTGTGGCCAACCCTTTTCTCTCCATCTACCAACTGATTTACAGTCGTGAAGCCCAAAACATTTACTCTCACTGCGTCGATTAGTACTATCATTCAACATACTTATGTGTGAATAAACAGTAGTATGTATCTTTTCAGACGCACTAAGCAGTAATTTCGGTCGTCACTTACCAAGAGCCTCCTTGCCGGTTGGAGACGTGTAACCATGGTAACCCGTGCCAACCTCATGTGACCGAAACAACGATTTGTGAGAATCAAAGTCTGAACTGATTTAAAAACTATATCACAGCTAGCTAGCAAAGTGAATCTTACTTACACTTCAGTTGAAGCGTTATTGACGTTACAGAACTGTCCGCTCACCGTCTGTTATGAACACTGTCGTCGCTACGACATTGCATTGTGGGATATTCATGTGGCCATTCTGTCCAGCGGTGCATAGTGTAATATTTCACCGGAAATAATATCCAATTCACGTACTATTGGTTTCATATTAAGGTTTCGAACATACTAAAAATGTTTTACTGTTACTAAATAA
Organism: Sebastes fasciatus; assembly: GCF_043250625.1. Taxonomy (NCBI): domain Eukaryota; kingdom Metazoa; phylum Chordata; class Actinopteri; order Perciformes; family Sebastidae; genus Sebastes; species Sebastes fasciatus. The sequence goes on along the minus strand of NC_133809.1, from coordinate 8,704,598 downwards.
CATGTTAGTATGGAATTTCGGACACAACCTCTGTTTCTTATACTACCATCTACTACATCTATTTTGGATCTCTGCTCTTTAGCTTGCTTACTTGTGTCTATTAGGAAAATATGACTGATAGTTGCAGTCTGCTGTTCAGGGGGTAAGGGGTTGTCATTGTTTTTGCAGTTCCAGTGGCTACTGATAGAGGCTGGTAGAGATCCTATATCACTGCAATGAACGTTTCAATCCTTAAGTGTCATTATCTACTTATAATCTATGTTATAGTCAGTGGAAATGTGTATGACACCCAGTGCTAGGTCAGTCCTCTCTCATGCTGTTAAAGTTAATGGTGTAATCTTTTTACTGCTCCCAAAAAATCCCACAATTTCAAAGCTTCTCTAAACAGGGTTTGCAGCATATTCCAGGTGCTTTACAGCGGAATGATTTTGGTTCCAAAAGTCTGACATTTACCTCATTTACTTCCATGCTTTGCTCACATACAATGGTTTATTTAAGAACGAGCTAACAGTGGCTTTCAACAGTAGAAAGCGCAGTGTTTTGGCTTTTGGATAAAAGAACAGATTTTAATGCCAAGAGGGCACCTTTTTTGCTTTCATATTTTTTTTATTTTTGAGCTCTGCAAAGATGGCTGCATTGCCATTACTAGTATACAGTGAGGACCCTGATCAGCTAATGAATGCTGGATCTATGTGTGTTGGTCGTATGAACTTGTCAGCTTTTATATAGTGTGTAATGTAATGACTTTAAAATTAGCAATGAACACTTCTTCTCATGCTGTCAACTAATTATGAAGGACTAGGGGTGCATGTTGTCTCAGGTGATGTTTTTATGAGAGATGAGGTGTCATATGTACTCGGGTATTGTTGCTTGTCCCCCCTGTTCACACCTCACGAGCCCCCTGAGTCTGACAACCTCCTGTCCTGAACCTCCAACCGGAGGCTGAGGGGCTCTCGTCTGTCCTCACCGAGAATGATGGGACCGAGGTTTTAACCCTGAGCAGAATGACCTCCCCTCCAGGGGTTATTTTTTCATCCTGATTCACCGTTAATGAGGATGGAGACAGACCGCTGTTAACTTATGTGCGAGCCAGTCATAGAGCCTATAAATTAAGTGTGAATTAAGGGGTGCAAGCTGGCAGCAGTTATTTATTTACCTCTGTGGTGAACGCCTGTTGGAATACAGTATGCTGATTTTGTGATATTAGTACACATATTTCTATGTGCATTAGAGTTGTATATTGGCAAAAATCTGGCAGTACGATACGTATCATGATAAAGGGGTTACGCTTCAATATACTGTACCAGTCACCAGCGAAATGCTGGTAAAATGTGCAAGTGGCTCCTAGATTTACTTCACTCACCAGCCAAAAAAACAATAGTAGGTTTTGGTATCCACCAGCCACAGTGGCAGGTGGACAAAAAAGTTAATTCCTGACACTCAAGGCAATATATTGCAATTTTTTAAATCCTAATTTTAGTTAAACTGTCATAGTATGACAAACACCAATGTTCAATCCGATCAGTGTGATCTGCATTTGCATTTATCACAGTCCCTGTAACATCCACCATCATAGCACTACATTGAGAGGGCGCATATCTTTGCAAATGAAATAAAATATTGAGTTAATCTTTGCTTGTAAACTATTAATAAAAAATAGGTAATGTTTTTGAGAATCGATACAGTATCACAAAACATAATATCGTGATACTCGCTATTTTTGATATTTTCTTACGCCCTTAGTGTGCATGTTTTAGAGCTGAAATGATTAGTTGACTAATCAATTAGTTGATCGACAGAAATTTACTTTCTGGCATTGACATTTTAAACATTCTCTAGTTCCAGTTTCTCAATTGTGAGGATTTGCTTTTCTTTGTCTTATGTCAGTGATTTCAACCTGGGGATCAAGACCCCTCCAGTAATGCATTATTTCCAATCTTTGCTTTTCTTGTCAATATATTGGAAAATTTTGTCTCTTTGGGCCTTGAAAAAGTTGTAACTTCTATACCTCTCACACCTGCGATGGGGAGTCGCAATTACAGCTGTAACTAACGATTATTTTCATTGTTGATCAATGATTAATCTGTTGGTTATTTTCTTGATTAATCGGTTAGATGTTTGCTATATAAAATGTCAGAAAATGATGAAAATGTTGATCAGTGTTTTCCAAAGCCCAAGATGATGTCCTCAAATGTCTTGTTTTGTCCACAACTCAAAGATATTCAGTTTATTGTCATAGTCATGTAAGAAGTTGAAATCAGAGATTTTTAAACAAATTAAGGATGGTTGTAATGAGGAACATTTTATTCTGCTGTGCAGATGTGTGCATGATGGGTAACTGAGTTCATACCTTAACGTTCATTCTCATTTTGTCCACAAGGGGGTAGTAGATGCATACTGTATCTCTTTTCAAGGTAAAGGGATGTTACACCTTTTTTAGTGGTTTCAGTCATAACTTTTGGATACAGGGAAACAGTAGAGATGCATGTGTGCTCTGCAGAGGAGGCATTTTACAAGTATATGTAAAAAAATACTCAATGGAATATATGTTCTCTTATCTGAAAAAAGTCAATTCAAATATGGAAGTAGGGGCAGAAAAACGTCATTAAAATAACAATGTCATCATGATTAAATGCACAGTGAACCAAGTTTTTAAAGTAGAAACTGCAAATCTATCTAGTTACATGCTCGCTGCTGTAATGTTTTCTCTAAGTCCTTTGTTATTTCCTCGGTAGATGCATTTTTTTAAAACTCCATGAGTAAATCGATCCGTCTCCAGCAAATGGACTGTGACGACATGAGACAGACGGCCGGCGTGTGATTACTGCAGCGGTCCCTCTAGACTGTCAGAGCCTCCTTCAGACTGCACCGCAGCTCTCCTCATTTAATTGGTTTTAAACAGCGAACCTGAAATCAGTCGGGAAAGAACAAATAAAGCCACTTAGCCTAAATGAAGGAGAGGAGGAAGAGAGGAGAGCGCGGAATCAAATAAATAAAGTCAAACTGTGTATGTGTGTGTGTGTGTGTGTGTGTGTGTGTGTGTGTGTGTGTGTGTGTGTGTGTGTGTGTGTGTGTGTGTGTGTGTGTGTGTGTGTACCAGTTAGCAATGATTCCCGAGTGGCTGCACCAATCACAGCCGAATTAGCCCTAATATTTATTTCCAGAAACAATTGTACATGTTTCAGCGGGGCTTTGATTGAACTCCCGGTGGACATGTTGTAGACAGATGTTTAGATGACCTCATGTTTGAAGTAATGTTGATTCTGGATTGGGTGCTTCTTGGCCTGTTCCTCTAAATCAGCTCCTGCTGCCTCCCATCTTTTTTTTTTTTTTTCCCCCTCAGTCTGGGAGGGCATGCAGAGGCTCACGTCCTTCATATTTAATGTGTGCTTTGGCTCGCATTAAATAGCACCCATTTACATTTTTCTGTTCCATCCTTGACAGACAGATGTCCATGCATGGGGGTCGTGGATGGCTTGGTTAAAATGAGCCATGATGGTGCTGAAGGATGGCTACTTAACCGGACACATCTGTCTTTTGTTCTCAGTGCGTCTCTTCATACGTGTTGGTTTCAGAACGAGGCAGATTTACCATCAAGGCAGCATTTTTTGACATGCGTGTAAACATGTTTTCTTACCGATAAATAATAGACGCGATCTCAGACATTAATTTGAGTGAATTTCTCGTGATGTGTCTTTATGAATAAATTGCATGCTGCAGGGTGTACAGGTAATAATGAAAGTAACCCCTCATTTAATATGGAGAACTTACAACATTCCTAAAACAAACACAAAAGATTTATTATCTCCGTCCACTAATTACCGTCCTCGGTAAATGTGAATAATCACAATGTCATAAGAAATTAGTTAAATGCAAACAGGCATTAAGTCTAATGGTAGTCTAATTAATGCACTGCAAATCTCTGGCATCCCAAAATAGATCGTATAAACCCCAAAAGGTTAACTGGCACTAAAATGATAAAATAATGAATGCTTTTGCACAATTTCTCATTGGTTAAGAAGGTATTTTAAATGAGTGAATTATTCATTAATTCAAATGAATTTCTATTTTATCATGATGGGGATACTTTTCCTTGGGCTCAAAATACTATTATAATTAATTTTATAAAAAATATCCGAGCAAAACCTGGAAGTTTAACATCTCTGAGGCAGAAATGCCTGAAGTTAGTCACTACTAATGTGCACTAAACAGTGGTGAAAAGTAACTAAGTATATTTAATCAAGTACTCAACAATTTTGAGGTACTTGTACTTTACTTAGGTATTTCCATTTCCCGCTATACTTCTACTCAACTACCTTTCATAGGGAAATATTGTATTTTTTACTCCTTTACATCAATTTAAAAGCTGTAGTTACTTTCAAGATTCAGATCTTTAAAACAAAATATAATCAACTAATAAATGATTACGTATTATTATAGATTAAACTACCCAGCAGTATATGAATTAGTTAAAATTAGTTCCACATTTACCAGCTGCAACATTAAAATAATGAACACTTTAATGCAACAATTATTATAATCCAATAATATAATACATTATTCTGAAATGAGCCATTTTGCATAATGAGTACTTTTAATACTTAAAGTATATTTTCATGCTAATACTTTTGTCCTTAAGTGAATTTTTGAATGCAGGACTTTAACTTGTAACAGAGTATTTCTACATGGTGGTGTTGCTGCTTTTACTTAAGTAAAAGATGTGAGTACTTCTTCCACCTTTGGCACTAAACACACACATTATTACCGAGCCCAGGGGTGTATTACTGTTACTATTCGTCAGGGACAGATGTTCCTCAGCTCATGCTCTGGGTGCAGGCGGTCGTGTGCCATTTGGCCAACTTCCTGCGCTACAATCAGCGTAGCTAATGACTGCGTTTTGACAGCAATATGCCTACGAAGATTCTCAGTCATCCAGGTCGGATAAAGTCAAACAAGAAGTCCCTAATGGCTGCCTGTTAAATCAGCAGTGTCTGTTAAGCCAAGTTCCAAAAAGTATTTCAAAGTTACTTCAAAAACAATCTAAACATATTTTTGTTTGGGCCTATTTAAAGCAAACCCATTACAGCCAACATCAAGACTGCATATGACATGATTTATCTATTAAATCTGAATTTTATCTCATGTAATGCCAGCTGCAAAATGAAAAACATGCACGAAAATCTTATTGGACTTTCAGTTTCAGCTGTGTCTGCAGGTGAGGCCTCTTACAGGCTTTAGGCTGCATGTGTGACTCATCCTGATTTGACAAGCGCCATCAATTTTCACTGAAATTACAAGAAAAGGCTCGGACTGAGATCTGTCTCTGTCACATGTTGGAACAAACAAAGAATCTTCAAATACACAGCGAGGCATTGTAGCTGAAATAGTCTCTGAAGTGTAAAAATTGTGTAACATGCCTGATAAACAAAATGCACTGTAGAAAATATTCCACAACCACAGTGTGGCTTTTTAAATGGTCTGTATTGTAAGTTGCGACATGTTAGGCCAAAGAAAAATAGAGCAAATTACATTTTTAATCTTGTTTTAATGCAGGTACTCTGTAGGCTATAATTAGATACGTTGACGCACTGACAGAAATAAAAACATGTCCCAGCTCAGTGAGGGCCTGATGTGATGTATGAGCCCCAGTCGCGCTCCCGACGTTATCTTAATGACATGATTTATGAAAACGGTTCACTGGCGGAGGTTGGGGGGACCGGAGGAGGCCAGTTGTCGGGGAGGGGAACTCCTCTGTTCTGCTGTTACCGCAGACAGAGACCATGTAAGAAATGAGTCCAGCCAAGACGCAACGCACAATTACCGGATTGTACTTGCTCGAGCTCGCACGGGGACGCGCACGGCTGAACTTAAGCTAAGAGCAGCCAAGAAAGAGGCGGCGTGCACGGCAGTGACTTCTGAATCAGCTGCTGTTAGTCAGGGAGTCCAGTGGGTTATTGGGTTTTAGGTGACGCACTCCTGCATCATTAATGACATTATTGCATAACATATTCAATTCATATTATTTTTTATATAGCGTCAAATCATAATACAGGTTATTTCAAGACCTTTTTTCATATAGAGCGGGTCTAGACCGTACTCTACCATTTTTGGGCTTCGAAACTTCGGTGAAAAATATTCGAAGCTTCGCAGCGTGTCGACAGGCTGACATGTTCTTCTGTAGGCTATATCTGTCTCCATCTCCCCCATTTCAGTGCTGCTGTCGCACTACTGCACACATGCACGTCTACACACGACAAACAGCGATATCTATCTGAGAATAACTATTATTATTAATAATGAATATGAATAATTAACAATGTTGTGGGATTATTCCTTATTTCATGGGCTATTTTGGGATTTATACATTATTATTACATACTTGTATATAAAAACTAAAAAACAATTTAAAAACGAATCATTCAAAAACTGATTTGGAGGTTGATTATCATGGCAATGGTCGAAGCTTCGAAGCATTCATGTCAGCCCTATAATTTACAGAGACCCAACAAGAGATCCCCCATGAGCATGCACTTGGTGCAACAGTGGCAAGAATAAAACTTCCCTTTTAATGGGTTAGAAACTTTGGGCAGAACCAGGCTCCGGGTGGGCTCCCATCTGCCTCCACCGACATATAATATTACATTACTGCATCCATAATTTGTCATTAAAACGCTAATAGGCTTACAAATGTTCAATAAATGTTTGATTTAATTGGAAACAAGTGGGTCTAGTTGAATATAATTTTTTCCACCAAACAGTAGCTATAAACACAGTACGCCATGTGGATTTACATAAAAAAATATGATCTACCAATCGTGGGAAGAAACGCTTAATGGTTGGTGTTAAAAATGTGATATGTGGATTGTACAAATGGAGTCATCACATGAGAATGATGTAACATAATGTCCCACCGATCACTTATTAGCCTATTCGCACTAATAGATATTGCAAAAGGACAGGGATCGATAAAGTTAATTAATGGTTAACTTGAAATAGTTTTCATAAGAATGATTTGTGGGCGTTAAAACAAGTTAATTTTAACCGTTTATAGTCCGTACGAATAGTGATTTGATGATGGTTTAGGGCATTAATACAAGCAGCGTTTATAAAGTTAATTTACAGTTGACTTAGCTAGTCAGAGCTACTTTGTTTTTATAACAGCTTATGGTGAATATCATTGTCACGCATGGCAACACACACAGGACATTTATCATACATCGAGCGAGTTCCCAGAATAATAATAATAATTATACTGTTATGGTAAGAGCAAATTCAGTCAGATAATTATGATTGCTCAACATGGGAGGCATTCTCTGGATCAGTGCCTTCTATTTAGAGGTACCAATTATTAAAACCAGGACATTGCGCTTCAGGAAGCACAGTGGAGCTGATTTTAGAGAGCATTTCATCACATTATTGAATGATTTCACACTGCTAACAAAGTGATCACAAAGGTCTTCTGCACCTTTTCACCACATGACACTTTACTAGTCAGCATCACGGTAGTACGAGTCATTATTACGTGTGTGTCAAGGGTAATTCAGCACAAAGAAGCATGCGGAACAGGGAAGAGGACAGCTGTAAAGTAAGCGCTGAGATCACTCAAAAAATCCCATGGCAGTCAAAGTGAAAAGTGAAGGCATACATAGTGAAGCACATGGCAACAATAATAAAACTGGGAGGGAAATCAGCTAAACAAGCTATGCTTAATTGAGCACTTAGACTAAGTAGTCAAGGAGCAAAGAGAGAGTGACCCTGTAAGAAAATTGAAAGTTTACAGTTGTGCGAATGGACTGTGTGTATTTTTGCATGCATCTGGGTTATGTATTCGTGCAAAAGGAAATGGCCGTGTGTGTGTGCGTGCATCGTCCATGTTTATCATGCCACGGAGTGGTCAAGTGTACGTGTTTGTTTGTTTGTTTTTGCGTGCGTGTGCATCCGAGTGACAAGTTTGTGCCGGGAAATTGGACATAATTGCATGTGTTTGTGCGAGACATGCGTGCACATGCATCCAAGGAAATGGATGTATTTTAAGTAAGTGTGTGTGTGTGTGTGTGTGTGTGTGTGTGTGTGTTCTGCATGCGTCTGGATTATGTTTTCAGGGTATATTTTTGAGCCCGGCTCTGTCTTGAACCTCCTAATTAAGTCACAGTAGGAACAAGCGCTTCCTCTGGAGAGCTACTGTCTGTCATCCAGCGTTCTTATCTCACTGTGGGATTTTTAGTAGGGGTGGGAAAAAAAATGATTCACCTATGTATTTTTTTTTTACGATTTTAAAATCATTTTCTTTTAATGCCAGAAATGATCGATTTGCTTAATTTGAGTCTATGCGGAGGTAGAAGGGAGTTACTGCTTTTATTGTTGTATTCTGAGTAACGTGATGTCATATCCACTCCGTATCCGTCAACCAAAACAAACCGCAGCGAGCCGAAACAACAAAGTAGAAAACGGCGGAGGGTCTGTATGGATACGACCTGCACCCTCACATTTTAAATCCAAAGTGATAAACACTACACATACAGTAAAGAATGGAAACACTTTGGGTTTCACACATTGAAGGAAAAGCAGAGCTAGACATCATGGCTAAAGCTGCATGCTAACTCATTCATGGACAGGAAACGTTATCGAATTGCAGTAACGTGCGGTCAAGCCAGCCGTCACTCGCATCTCCGTGGTCAAATCGGCCGGCGCTACAACTGTAGAGCACCCATATACTGACATTTATGTTAAATATAAAATAAAACGGCCCTGATGGAGCTGACCATGGATGTATAAAGAGAATGGAGCTAAGAAGAAGAAAAATCGCAATAAATTGTAATATCGAATCACAATACTTAAAAATTGCAATACATATCAAATCGCCACCCAAGTGTCGTGATAGTATTGAATCGGGAGATAGGTGAATAGTCTCAGCCCTAGTTTTTAGTATATCTTTGATTGGACGTTGCTGCGTTCAGTGTTTTAGAATAACAGTAGATATGAATTGCAGAAAAGAAAATGGCAAAAAAGTACTTGTTAAAAATTTCAACTCAGCTGCTCTGTTTTTCCTCTTCCACCTTGTTCCTCATGAGCACTGACATGTGTGTTGAAAAGTCTCGAATTGGGCATTTAACCTCGTGCCCTGTAGCTCATAGCCACAGTTGGTAGTAGGTCAGACATATGTGCCTGCTGCACGGCGGTACAAGTAACCACTGGATGCCTTCCTAATGCTGATTTTTCAGGCTCACCGGTTCTTGATCTCTTGTTTAATAGTTTTTGTTTGTTTCAGGAAAATCTTCACAAAAAAAAGTCAAGGCCGAGGCAAACCTCATGTTATTTCAACAGAATATGATACACGATTCAAGAGTTCAGATACAGTAATTACAACCCCTCTGTGCTCCTGCTGTAAGCGCTGAAATATAAATAAACATAATAAGTACTGTCAAAAAAACAAAAACAAAACCGGACAAACTAAAAACCCCGAATTACATGGCTGTTTCCGTGTGTGTGTGTGCGGATGTGTGCATTGTGTGCGCCCTGTGATTCTCTGGATGAGCTGGAAATTTATAACACAGGTTTTTACAGTAAGCCCCGGCCAAAAACTGTAATTCTTTCTCCCCTTTTAGCTCTGTAGTTGGGAGACAGGCCTGCCCACTTTGGGTTAACTCTATCAAGATGAACAGCATTTGGGCCAGTGCAGTAATCATAATGTAATTTGTTGTGCTCATGGGCCAATTTGTGTCGTTTGAGAGGAAATATCCCGTGCCTGGTGGCCATGGGAGAGCATGTCCCGGGGCAAGGCTTTAATTAGGGAAGTTCAAATTTATAGACACTTTGTATTATTTCTGATCTTGAGTGGTTGGAGGATGACATACTTAAGAGAAGGACGCTGGCAGAGGACGAGGGAAAATTTGATAATGAGAAACAAAACTGAATGAAAGGTCATGTTAGGAATTTGTTTACCATTTCATTATCATTTTGAAATCAAAGAGTCCTGCAGCGAAATCAAAGCAGACGCAAATGTCACCGTCTGGAAAGAGCTTATAAAGAAACGGCGAGAGCGAGGTAATGCACCAGCTCTCTTTTTAGTTAGCGAGGGATGGAGATGTGGAGGAAGCTGCCAGGTTGTGGAAAAGAGCAGTGTGTTAGTGTGTTAATGTTCATCTCTCTGCAAGGCTGCACAATGATGCAATATGGTCTAAATTTATCTGGTTTGGCATTAATTTTCTGCACAGCTATTTAATGAGGATTAAAGTGTTTTGCCTTAAGAGGAGAATCTGATCCAAGTATTTTGTGAATATGATGACTCAGACAGAGTGACTAGAGGGCAGAAGAGAGCCACATTGGTGCTTTTTAATCCGCCTCAGTAATGTATGGAGTTAAGAGTTCCCAGCGGCACTTTTAGCAGCAAAGCAGCTTAGTGGAGTTCATGGATTTTAAGGTAATATAAAGATGGATAACTCTGCTGATCCTTTCACATGTATGCACAAATTATTTCACTTAACCGAGACATACAGCTCTGAAAATATGAGATAATCCCCTCACATCTGTGTTTAGTTTGCTGCAGGTATCATTGGAAATGTTAATATTACCAGTACGTATTTATTCTGAAAGGCCTCCAAGCTTTCATTCAGCACACTGATTCTTGAGATTGTTTCATCCCACATCGCGATCCAAATCATGACTCAGATATAACACAGGCTGTGTTTTCTATGGCCTGTGTGAGTTTTAAAGACAAGAGTCCACACTGGGATGCGTTTTAGTAGAACGGAGACCACACAGGGCGCCGGCCCAGCAGCGTTTGAAGCAGGTACAGAGGGGAGGAGAGCCGAGAAACGGGACGGAGGAGGGTTAAGTTATCAGCGGTCCGACAGGGCGAGCGCTCAGCTGGGCCGCTCTGTAATCAGAGGCTCTGACAGATGCTTTCTCGATTCGAAGAATCCCCCAGAAGCTTTGGGGGAACACACAGGCGGCCAGCTGTTTCCATAGCAAGGCATTGATGTTAACGTCTTCAAAAGGAGAACGTCAATCCAACAATAACTGTAGCCGAGTCTCTTTTCAAGGCATGGCACAAGTCTCTAGTCTGGTGTATCAGAGCAGGTGATCTGCTTTTTTTCCTGTGTATTTTTTTTTTACAGTCTGAATTTGTGTTTTCCAGGTTTGCACGTGTAACGGCTAGAGGGGAATTATCAGTCAAAAATGTTTCCTCCATCCTTGCCTATACCGCACAAGAGGAAATCTTTTGAGAGCTCCATTGGTGTTCTGGTCTTTCCTGAATTGCGGTACTCTCGGGTGTGTTTCATAATGGTACTTGGAGCGTTGCAGCCTGATATATCGTACCCAAGGGAGACTGTGCACTCTGCACCAATCTATCAGTCCCCAGCCGGAGGACGGCAGAATGACACACTCAGGCCTCTGCGATTATGACCCCCCCCCTCCATCATATTCAAAATTTACTTTAAATTGATGGTATGTTTTTTTTTCCACGTCTTGAGTGATCATGCACAGGCCTTTGCGGTTTTGCAGATGTTGTTTTTATTGTGATTACTTGAGGAAATGTTTTGTTAGGTAAATTTTTCTATAGGATTATTTAATTGTAGTTCTTCAGTAAGCTGCTGGATAAACAGGAGAATGTAAGTTATTAGACCACAAGATGTCGGTAGACTTTATTTTAATAGATCATTGATATTTACATCACCTACTTTCTGATTTAATACATTTATTTTTCTAACTCTAATAATGATTATAAAAATATGCTAATTTTAGCAAACTTTCTATGTGATACAATAACACTACAGCTCTTGGCTTTTCTTAAGTGGAAAGGAGACAAGGTAATTACCTTCGGGGCAATTAGAGAAAGGGGCTGAGGGAGTAGGAAAGTCATTTTCTAACCCAAACATCCTGGTCCGAGGGGCCGGAGCGGCTGGACAGCCTCCTTGAGGCCGCTGGCTGGCTCGCGGGGAGCCGTTCATGGGGAAGCGGATCAGGGTTTGTTTTCTTTCTCCGGAGGCAGGCCTCTGAAACTTCTGCCAGATGAACAGCACCTGAAACGCAGCAGCTCTCCCACCGCCGTCAGTAGAGGGAGTGATTTACTGGAGTCGGTTAGGCGTGCTTGTGTGCATGAAATCCTTTAGTCAGCTTCATCACACTGTAAGCAATATAGTGGATCAAGGAGGGAGGGAGTTTGTTGGTAGTTGAGGCCCCAAATGTTAGTTTTCTGCCGTCTCTTTAAGGCGGCTTGAAAATGTTTGTGTGGACCAATAAACATGCACAACCCACATAACACTGCCAGCTCATTGCACTATGTAATAAGCTGGCAGTACAACAAAATTGAAACCTAATGAGGACATGTGAATGTGAAAAGCAAATGTGGGTCCTGTGGCTTGATTGTATTTTGGCAGATTATTAACCTGTACTGTAATCCTTTTTACATTTTTCAAGTTTCCATTCAAAGCTATCCCCCCCTATTCACTACCATTCAAACAAGTTCAGTCATTGTATTTTACACAAGGAAATATACAGTGCCAGAGAGAAAGGAAAAATCTTAGTTTAGTTGACATTTAGGAGAAGGAGAACGATTGCAAAGTGTCAGTGTTAACACAATAAAGTTCCAGACTTATTTCCATTGTGACCCTTGATGTTGGCTCAGATGCAGGTGGCATCACACCACCGACAAACCCACACAATAAAAACCTATATAATTATCAGTAAAAATCACTTAAACAGCCAAAATGGAAGTATATTTCGCAACTTGTGGGTTACCTTCTAGACACGACCCTAAGGAAGGTTATCGCCCCGCATGAGTTTTTTAAGAGAGATAAGTGTATTTCTAGTTCAGAAAACAGCTGAAATGATTAGTTGATTAATCACTTAGAAGGTCACTGGACTTCACTGGTTTCAGCTTCTAAAATGTGAATATTCGCTGGTTTTCTGAGTCTCCTATGATAGTAACGTGAGTTTTGGTCATTTATAGACCAAACGTTTCAACAAAATCGTTGGCAGACTACTCGATAATTACATTAATCATTAGTTGCAGGCCTAGTTGGGATTGTTAAGATGTCAGTGAGTGCACATTTATGGTAACGTGATTTAAAGGGTATAAGAAAGTACAGGGTCTACCTTGTTTGCCCATCGATGCTGTGCCCGCCTCGCTACAAAGAGTGCAGACAAACTGATGTGTTCATAGAAAAGAGTCCATACGAAAGACAAGCAGAGGAGAGTAGATGAAAAACGAGAGAGCAGAAAGATTTGGGAGTGGCAAGAGAGGACAGAAAGAGAGAAAAAAGAGAAAGCACCAGAGAGCTCTGGCACTATCCGTCCCTCCTCCTGATCCATTCGTGCATTCGATCTGCGGATCACTCTGCGAGCCGAGTCACAGTACTGACAGGTCGGGCCAGAGAGCAGTTCAGAAGCTTAACGCCTTGTGAGTGACGCCCATCAGGAAAGAAACGGGGCAGAAAGCTCCGCATTAAAACCCCCATACATGAAAAATTGAGCTTTGTGGGAAAGCGAGAGGGGAATGGGCGTTTTTGCGTGTAGGTGAATCAAGCGCCATTTCATCTGAGGCACAGTGAGCTGACTATATGACAAAGTTAATCCATTTATTAGTCATTCTAGTGAAGCCGATCCCCTCCCTTCCATAATTTCATGTAGCGTAGATCATGTGAAAAGAAAGAGAAGAAGAAGCAGTCACGTCTGAATGAAAATTAGTGTTGGCCTCCTGACAAGAATCTCTAATGAGCAAACACTGGATGACATCATTTTGAGGTTTGGAGGGAATTAAGCTTGATTAGAATAACCCTCCACTCTCACCTTGGCTCAGGCGGCCAACTCCTCTGCAATCTGCCCGTCAAAGCCTCTCTCAACTCCTATGGTTTGGGTTTGAGACTTTCCCCTCCACACTGTGGTGTGTTTAATGTGGAATAACTACATTTAAAGGAAGGAAAGAAAAATGAGCGCTGGTGCTGACGTTTCGTTTAGCTCGATTTTTGTTATTTTGTTGAACGTTCTTAGCTGTTAACAGAGAGGCGGGGGGAGGTCTGGCTTATTTGTCATTGTTGAGTTTGCACAGTTCCTCCTTCGCCGGGATGAGTGAGGCTTGCCATCAGCTCTCTAAAAACAACAAGCCTTGCCTGCCAAACTTCCTAGATAATTAGTGAAGCATTTCACACTCTGCAGAACATCAAAAAGGAAATGGAAAATTGACAAATTAAGCATGGTACGTGTAGAGCGGGAGGAGTTTTTTTCTTGAGTGGAGAGTTGGTGGAGCTCCAGTACGGCACATGGTCACTCTAAAACAAGCTTGCTTTATAACTTAGTCCAATTTACACCAATCAGCAGTGTGCTGTGGGTTTTTTAATGCCCCGTTTTCATTCTTACAAGACGTTTTTTATAATTCTGAATTCATTAGCTACTATATTTATAGCTGTTTATCATAGAGGCCTCAATACTGATTATAAACACCAAGATAAGTGTGAGAAAAATCTGCTAAATTGTAGTTTAATGCAGCCACAGCATGTCTTGAATGGGATTTTTACAGCAGAAAGAATGTTTTTAAATTTTGTTACCGCATTTCCTGGGTGGGTCAGACAGGCTCTTAAACCTCAATCAAACCCAAAGCCTGAAATGGGATCAAAAAGTGTTTAGTTTTGTTAAGTGTTGATTGTTTAGTCTGTGCCTACAATGGCTGCCAGGTAATTTAAATTCTCATTATTCGCTCCTTCATAATGATTGTTGTTGCTGAAGGCAGGAAAATCCCGGGCATGTACTGTATTTGGCATTTAAAGGGATACTGACTTGGAAAATCCTCTCCATGATGACGTGATATTTTTTTAAGCATTATTCAGAGATATCAAAGCCGGAAAGATGTGACAGTAAAATGATTTTTTAGACATGAAAGTAGTTTTTTCCATCCACATGTTTAAATTTTTTTATTGATACACCAATGTTTCCATCTCAGCCAAGTGTAATTACTTTTTTTACAATATTTTTTGGATTTTTTTTTTCTGAATTTCCAGTGTTTCTTCTTAGTTTTTTTTTAATGTGTAAGTTGAAACTGCCCATAATAACAGGTGGATGGAAATGCATTTAGTGACTCAAGTGACATTGGAATATACAGTATACAGATAGATCAACAAAAAAAAAAGTCGGATTAACTGAGAAATACTTTGCTTCATTTAAACAAAGTCACAATCTTTTATCTGGAGCTAAATCATTGTTATTATTAGGCTCATGATACCAGAAATTTAGTAGTTGATACCACCACCAGTGAAATTCTACGATTCTCGATACCAATTCAAGAGTACAGTACAAAACAAAAGTAAAACAATAAATCCCATGTACTTCAACATACAATCCTTCATTACCGTTTGCATACTGTTTTTTAATCAGGTCATAATTCCCCCTCTATTATCTATTTTATATTGCTGTGAGAACACCTCCTTCAAACAACTGGATTCATTCAAGTTTCTCACCGAAAACTACATTTTACAAGATTACATCATGATAATGTTTGACTTTTCGCCCAATATTAATTTCTATTATATATAATATTAATTTATTTAAAAGAGCCTGAACGCATCATGATGTAATGTGGTACCTTCCGTGTGGAAATCGGCAGGATGAGAGCTAGTTAATGTTAGCTGTTACTGTCTCGTTTTCAGAATTGTGGCATCGACTTGGTACAGAAATATAGGTTATTGTGACATCCCTAGTTGTTATCATTGTTTAGAAGAAGATTATTCGGTTAAAAATGTCAAAACCATCATCACTTTGTTTGTCTTGAAGCATTATTGTTAGCTCCTGATGTATATGGTAATTGACATATACATTTCAACACATCTTCATTTTGGGTCAGAAAATCATGTCAAAGGATCATTTATCACTTGGCAAATACATGGAGTCATCCTTTAAATGCAAAGACAGGCCTAAAATTAAGTTTTTGTAATGCCTATACAAGTGCACATGCATGCATATACATCTTATACGAACACACACAAATGTGACATGCTTGCACTTTTGTTTTTTGTATACCAACACGCACAGTGATCGCGGTCACCACACCCCATCCAGTCAGTGCTGCAGCCCCAGCCCATCAGAGCCCAGCCAGCAGAGGAAACTGTCACCGTGTCCACCGTGGCACTCTGGAGAGTTGAACTTGACTGAAACATATGTCTTCAATTTTAATAGCTCTCCGTTTCCCCAGATGGCCTGAAGGGGGGGAAGGTTGCCTGAGAAGCTGCGTTTCATGTAAGAATAATTTGTGCTAAGTAGCTGGGCGATCTGTTTGTTACGCTAGAGCTGACAGTTTGTTTATGTTTCTTGAGGAGTATGATGGATGGGGCAGGAGTTGATGCTAATTAGACTAAATTGTTGCGAAGAATGCTGAGGGTCTGCACCGCACGGCTGAGGCCAGTTTCCATTGTTCCTGCGTCTTCGCACTTTGGGCGTAATTGAATGGAGCTTGGGCCCATTTATCATGGTAGTGGGCGTCTGGGGCAGGAAACAAATGGCTGGACCTGGATGGAGAGGTTTGGAGAGAGGAACTGTGGGTGACAGAAGGAGCCATTGGAGAAGGAAGATGTCACTTTTCTCCCTCCAGGCCAATTAGATGAGACACAACCTGAGTCCAACTGGCCATGAAATTAATGTTTACCTAGCGAGTCTTGACCAGGGAAGATTAGCAGCTCTTAAACTCCTCCCCTGCAGCCTGACAGACATGGTCAACTGCAAAAGATGGCCATTAGGGGAAGTGTCACTGCATGTGCTTTCCTCTAGAAACCACATCAGGTTCACTCTCCTCTTGCTTATATTTCAGATTTCACTCATTGGAATGTAGAACTTTCACTCAATATAACTATAATTCAAGGTAACTTCTGCAGGTATTAGTTAACATTAACAGTGCTCTTTCTTCTGCAATAAGATATAAACTCTGAGCAGTTAATGTGCAAGGTTTTCTCCTTAGAATCATGCACATTTATTAGGTTTTCCTGACTTTTTGAAAGCCAGATTTAATCAATCACTGGTTGAAACACATACTGTAGATGAGATCAAATCTCAAAGGGTCACTCCAGTGATTCAGTATGGTACTTGCTTAAAGTTGGGTGACTCGCAAGCGTTCAGGACGCGTCATATAGAATGAATAGTAGAGATAGTGGTCATGTCATGAAGCAGGTTGTATGCTCACCAAGTCGCTCGTGTGAGAATTGTAGATTGACAATATAACACCATAAATTTGGATTTAGTCACATTGAACAACGATATTTCACTGATGTGAGTCCGTATTTGTTTGGTTGTCAGGCCACGTTGGATATATCGAAGCTTTCCAGATTGATCCACACTGGTTACAAGTCAGAAACTCATATTACAATAAACACAAATGCATTTTTGTCTGGTAAATGCCCTTATTTTCCAAACTCCAGACCCCCACTTTGTGATGCAGACTTGCTATAAGTTTGTACTAGTCTTTAGAGCTGCAACGATTAATAGATTAGTTATCAATTATTAAATTAATCGCCAACTATTTTAATAATCGATAAATCGGTTTGAGTAATTTTTTAAGAAAAAAAGTCAAAATTCTCCAATTCCAGCTTCTTTAATGTGAATATTTTCTAGTTTCTTTACTCTTCTATGACAATAAACTGAATATATTTGAGTTGTAGACAAAACAAGACATTTGAGGACGTCATCTTGGACTTTGGGAAACACTGATCCACATTTTTCACCATTTTATAGACCAAACAACTAATCCATTAATCAAGAAAATAATCAACAGATTAATCAACAATGAAAATAATGGTTAGTTGCAGCCCTGCTTTTCTCTAAGCCCAAAATTACATTATCTGGGGGGTGGGGGAGTTCTGACATGAAGCACTCCCTCAAAAGCCACAGAAGACATTATACAACAATTTTTCTCCGGCTGAGTGGTACTCTTCACGACGAGTAAACTGAACTTCAACTTAAAATCCAAACCAATGCATAGAGCCATCCGAAACCGCCTTTGGTATACGTCTGTCAGTCTATATCTGCTTGTGTGTGAACTCCCTAGGTCAGCATAGTGTGTTGCTTCCCCTCAGTGTTGCTCATGTTAATTTGTTTTTGTCTCACGTTTATTTATCCTCATTTGCTGTTTTTCCTGCTGCAGGAATATTTTGAAAGAGAGGAAAGAAAAAAGTGAGGAAATTAGTTTAAGAAGCAGTTAGACCGGTAAAGCCTGCCAGCTATGCACTGGTGCGTGCCTTGACCAGTGCACATACTATATGAATATAACACAGTTATACAGTACAGGTGACTGCACCAGAGCCAAGTGAACACATGTGTATATCCCACATTGGCTCTCGTACTCAGCGCCTGGCATGTTGCACTAAGTCTGACAACGCAACCTACTTGACCCTCCGAACATGTCCTGTGTTTAACACCGTCACCCTGTTAGTTCCTCATCCTAGAAACAAACCTGACGCTGCATCTGCTAGTCATTAACCCTTCAACACGTGCAGTACAACAATGCTGTAAACAACATGGCATTGTCACAGTTTCTACAAGTAGATGTGTGAAGTCTTGGCTAACAGAGAACAGAGCAGGGTCGAACAGGGTGGACCCAGCACATGTTCAACCTCACACAGGCACACATGCCTGACAACTTGTGGCCTAGTTCAGCTTGAGTTAACCTCTGAGTACCTCCAGTGGTCTGGTCTGGAAGCAACAGATTATTGAACTATACTGTAAAATGTAATCACCAGATACTGAACCCAGTGTCACTCTGTCCATTATTCTACGTCGTTGTAGTTCTTGTTGAATACAGAATATCAGTGTTTGTGCATGTTTAAGCACATTCATTCATTGATATACTGCTTATCCTGTTTAGGGGGCAGTCTGCATTGGGCAAGAGACACCTGGGATAGGTTCACAGACCGACAACTCCACACCTACGATGGTCAATTTAGTGCTTCCAGTTCACGTTGCCGGCTAAATTAAAGTTTTTTTTTAAATGCTTAGGCTATTTTTTACTTTCCAGGACATATACTGTACAAGTTCACTTTTTTTATTACCCAGAATAGCAATCCATTTTAGCCAACATCATTGTACATCATGGTGCTGTAATTTATCAATACAATGCTCTCGTCGTTTTTGTAAAATAATTAGTGAACTGTCATAATTTATTTTTATTTGTGAACAAATATAATGAAACATTATTGAAACGTTTTCTGATTCTGCTCTTTTGATTTATAGGAAATTATTTCATTAGTAATAATAATGGTCCAAAATGATGTAAAACTGCATAGTTTTAAGTGAAAACCTTCAAATTTTCTTGGGGGAGGACCTCCAAACCCAATATCTCCTAGTATCTTTTATTCACTGTAGAAATTCTCACTGTGTCTCTGTATAATATGTAGGAGCATCCTGACTGGGACACTGCTCCTAAAACCTGAATGAACACACCCCAGCTCTGCATGCATACCTGCCTGTCTGTCTGGCTGCTGTTGATTCCAGGCTATAGACATCCTATAATATATTATAGACTAGAGTGATGCTACAAATAACACAGGAAAGCACTTCAAGTCTTAACACTATATATACACACCAACTTAACCCTATAATGGTCCAGTTGGAATACTATTGGAGCATTATGCCAACTATAGAAGGTGCATAGCCTAAGTATAATAATATAGCAATAAAAATCACAACTGATTGTGACCGACACAGTATAACATGCTTAAAGAAGTAATAAATAAATAGGAATAAGTTGCAACTTAGAGACTGCTGATACCGGCCGATACACACGCCAACATGTGAATAAGGGGAGTACCGGCACTTTTTTTTTTTTCACTTCAAGCACTGATGCTGGACTTCCTATGACAAGCAAGTTTTCACAAAAACAATTGTCAGCAGTGAAGTATCTGTTGTGAATTGGCCAAAAGAGCATGCACAAACACCAGTATAGTCCTTTTTTCTTTTAGTAGTTTACCTACACTTCTGAAATTGTCTTTTGACAACTCACAGAGAGCTTGCCTAAACTTGCATTCAGCATTAAAGTATTTTGTGTTGAAGATAGCGATACACTGTCATTATGAGCCCACCTGATGAAAAGTGCTGAGAGAAAGACTGGTGTGTGTGTGTGTGTGTGTGTGTATGGATGCCAAAACTGTCAGGCTAAGGAGTCTGTGTGGCTTGTGAAGAAGACAGGTCTGTATCTCTTTTGGCCGCAGTGCATTGTGGTTCATTGAGGCTGCTGTCAGTGGGGATGTGGTTATTCCTTTCCTCCCTGTTAGATTGTTATATATCAGAGCAAAATGAGGCCTCTAGGAAGATGCTCCTGCTCTTTAATTGACACCGAAATCTGACATTTGCTTTTTTAAGTAGCTGAACCGTTTCCTTGCAGACTTGGCAAACGCCTTTGTAGCTGCACTGGAACGACGTGACTTCATGATTTTGGTATTTTGGCACTTTCACTGGAATATGGAAAATATACAACCAAACAATGAAATGGAGAAGTGCAAGGTGTATTGCCAGCGCTTATTTTTCTTTAGCAGTGTCAGAGTGATTTAGGGAAGATTATTCCCTTTTGGAGGATTCAGTATTTGGTGCTGCTGTCTCTGAAGCCACTCTTGTGTCTTCGTTGGCCTAAGACTTGAAAAAATCCTGCCAAAAATCACTCTCCTCCGTCTCTACTTCTATTTTTAACTGTTTGAACGAATATCAAAAACTAGTAAAGGCTGATAGGATGTTTGGGAGATGAAATATCTGAAAAGGCATTTTCTATAAGTCTTGCCTTTTCTTAATATGCATAGATATTGGACTAAAGACTGATACTGTATGGGTGGGATGTGGGTTAAGGATTTTAAGGATGGGGGTTAGTGCGAGGGGATAGAGAGAGGAAGCGAGTTAGCCTCGGATGGGCGAGAGTGAAACCCGAGCATGATTGAGTTAGGGGAAAGGAGACAGGAGCCCCGAGGCTGCCAGTCGGATGCTGTGTGTGTATACACGGCGCTCTTGTCATGCTGCCCTGTTAGCAAGGGGGAGATTGTGATGGAGTTATCTGGCCTGGCCCTAAAAACGGCTTGTCATCTTGTGTATACACAAGGAGGTAGCGTTAGTCTGTGTGTATGCTTGTATGGTGCCAGCAACATTACTCACCGGCCTTTTGGGACGCAAGCAAAGCCTCGCCTGGTTCCTTTCCCTCTCCGTGGAAATCTACTCATTGCATCCTCTGAATTCTCAGAAGATGAAGGTTATACAAACAGTGATGGAAATGAGGTCTTAGAGGGTTAAACTATTACCTTTCTTGTGGGATTCATCCTCACCTGCTTTTCAAATGGTCTGTGACTGTGGCTGAAAACAAAATGAAACCGCCCGCCATAAAAACCAAAGCTTCATTAATGTCATTCTTGTTACCATTTAAGAATTTATTCTTTAAACTCAACACACTTTTTTTTCATGCACAGTGTGCGAGATACCGTTTAAACTGTGGGAAAAAAATGTCCCAAACTGCACGCAGTATGGAGCCCCCTGCTTCACACTGCACCAGCACTAAGCAAAAGCAGATGTTATAAAGTTTACAGAAATCAGAACATTATTTTCCTGTTTCCATTGCATTCTTCTAAACACTTAGTGAACAAGCTTTGAAGTCACCCAAGAAATCTAGTCTGCGGGAGAAATGATAGGATCTCCTGGAGCAATGGAGCCAGGGAGGGAGGTTAGGGGGGTCTGAGCGAGGGAAGGGGGACAAGGAGGAGCCTTGAAGGAGGGAGGGTTTGATGAAGAATTAGAGGTGCTTGTCAGGTCTACATTTTGCTTTTTCGTGTAATTTCTTGGGCTGGGATGATATACACATCTCTTGATTCCGTACTATCATGATACTTGAGTGCAGGTTCGATATGTATTGCGATTCTACAAGTATTGTGATTCGATATTACGATTTATTGTGATTTTTGTTAACTTTTTTTAACACTAGGCCATGAGAAAACGTTGATTCATACACTTGTAGGGACTTAAAATATCGAAATTAATACATTAAAATGTTTGATTTTCAGCATGTATGTAGTCAGAAATGTCCTGAAGTCAAATATATCAGTCATTGTCCTTTTTCCAAGAAACCTAAAAATCTAAGAATAAAAAAACTTCCCTCAAAAATGAGTGGTATTTTCTTTTTAATTTATAAGGGATATGTAATGTTTTATACTTCTGGTGAATATAATCAAATGGATCTTATTTCCATATATGAATTTTGTGTATACGGTTCCCTTTAACACCTTATTTTGAAAACCGGACGTAGCCACACGTGTATACTTCTGCTAACTTCAGCAAGTCCGTCACTAGCTCTCCCGTCAGCTCCATTCTCTTTATACAACACAAAGTGTTTCCATACTTTACTGTATGTGTAGTGTTTACCACGTTGGATTTAAATGTGAGGGTGCAGGTCGTCTCCACGCAGACCCTCCGCTGTTTTTCCTCGTAGCGTCCAGCTGCGGTTGTTTTGGTTGACATAGTCTCAAATTAAGCAAATATATTGATTCTGGCATTAAAAAAATCAATTTAAAAAAAAAATCATGATACATACTGTAGGTGAATCCATTTTTTTCCCCACCCCTAGGATTTCAGGTTGAATCATCTGATTCAGACTTGTTCGCACATCTCTTTCAAACCTTTTCCTCGGCTGGATGTGATCTGGGATGCAGCGGGGGGGCAGATAAGCTGTGTTTAGGCAGGTCTGCTGTGGGTCCGATCATAACAGCAGATAAATCCCACTGACTGTGTTAGATAGCCTCACCGCAGGCAGCGGGCAGGACTGCCAGGAGCCCACATTAGGTCCCTGTAATGCGTAGCCAATTTTATAATAGACCTTCCAACTACATGAGTAATGTGGCTGCCTGGCAGGCATGTCCATTGGACGCCGTAACAGAAGTCCCCTATCATGCGTCCATCTTGCACCTATCCTGCATTAGCGCATGCCTTTAGCGGCTCGCAGCCTGCTCTTTCTTAAACGCTCTCAAATATCATGTAACGCAAAACGTGTGTGTATGGAATCAAAGTGTTTGCCGCATCATTCCTCACATCCCCCAGATAAATTCTCATTCTCTAAACATTTCCTTTAAGGGACAGAAAAGCAGCAGTGCAGCGAGCTTTCAATAAAACGTGTGACTTCTAAGATGGCTACATCTGCAGCGCATTAGGGCCCAAGCACGCTCTCGCAGGTTAACTAACTCGTCATGTTACCTCGAGTGACTGAGTCTCCTGAGAAGCAAAATGGATTGCAGCGGGCTTCGATGCGAAACATGCCGAAGAGCTTCATCATCTTATGGACTTCAATGTCACCATCACTTGGTTTTGATTTAGCTGCGCAAATCACCCTTGTTACCATGTATTACCAGCGCAGGAGAATACAAATGCCTTGTCCCTCTCCTCAAGCGCTCCAAACCAATCTGCCTCCTCTCAGCCCTTGTTGTACGCTAATACAACATGGCATATGAATCATACACACAATGCATGTCTTCATCCGACCTCTACAGACAGGACCTCACAGGACAGCCACTTTGGCATTTCCTGCTCTCTCATCTTCAAGGCTTAGCAGAGACATGCATTCCCGCTCTCTTCGCATAATTCAATAGAGAGTTTGACAATCACAATTAGGGCGAAGGCAGAGTAGCCTGGCAGCTTTCCCTTCGTAATATGGAATTACAAAACTGTGCCCAGTTATCCACCCACACGTGGTGGTGGGCCCATGCAGTGATGCATCTTTGTTGGGTTTGACCCAGAAGACCCCCCTCCGCAAAACAAAGTGCCTGCAGAGAGCTTTGGAAGATCGCCAGCTTGGATTGCCACTGAAAACCCATGAGAACTTCTCTAGGGCTTGAAGATTTCTACATGTGTGTGAGTAGGTAAGGGGTCTACCTCAGAGCCTGATGGGGAGGGAAAGGATGATGTATATGTATAAAGTAGACCTGCAGGTATTTCCTTCCAAGAAGCCTTTTTTTCTCTTTGTTTGCCTTGTTTCTTCTCCACACGCTCCATTGTTTTCATTGGCTGCGCAACCAATGATGCTGCAACGCTGGAAAACGGCTGGTGTGATTTTTACAGGAGGACAGGGAACATGGGTCATAAAACTCGCCTCCATTTTCCACAGACAAAAAAAAAAACTCAGCCCCCTGTCAAAGCACAGGACCTTTGTGGGAAGTCTGTATCGTACGGAGGCGTGTGTGGGAGAGCGAAGATGTGCGCACACACTCAGACAAGGAGGTCTTACTTCACACATGGGCGGGAGCTCCTCCACACACCACAAGAAAACACACAGACTGGTGGTTTCTGACGTGATGTCATCATCTGAATACTTCAGTGATTTTAGTTGTTTTGGTGCTGTGATAGGCAGTGAAGGGAATCTCAGGGGATTGTACAACAACAAGCAAACGTCCTGATCTCAGGTCCCCTGGGAGAGGGGAACACACAGCTTTCCTCCCCCAAAGTACGCTGCCTCACCCAGCCAGACAGACAGGGAGGCTGTCCATCTTCATGCTATCTAAAAGCCATTTTCTTTTGCATAAGATGGATATGGCCTTTACTGTTGTCTTTTTCAAAACCTGATTCAAATGTGGAGTTTGCTTGTTATAAGCTTAAGGCAGGTTTGCATGAAATTAGGGCTGCCCCTTCAGTCGTTTTGTTCTTAGTCGACTAAGATATCTTTAGTCAATTTTTTTCATGCTGAATAACTTATTTCTAAGAAACTTAAGAGCACATCTCTGGTAAACACAAGGTTTAAAGTGGTGCTGGCCAATCGCTGTGTGAAGTGGGATTGCTTGTCGAGTTGTCGGTTTTGGAAAGTTTCAAAAACTGTAGGTGCAATTCCCCAGGTTTGACTTGGGATAAGTAAGTAATTTCCATATTTGAGTACCCGCGTTAAATTATTATCGAGTACTGAAGTACTCACCAAAAAAGAAAAGCTGCGGTGTGCTGGTCATTAGAACTCACAGCTCTGAATGAAATGGCAAGTGACGGTTATAACTCTGTGGTAAGAGCTGTCCTCAAGTACCTTGTCGGCTCTTTGCAGATCAGTCATTAATTTCACTACACTTTCCTCATAACTTTCCTCTCATCTTCTCCACTCTTGTAGTTGCTGTTCGTCGTGATGGTAGCTTGTACTACGGCTCAACAAACGCCGTCAGCTTGCGGAGGCCTTCTCCTTCCACAAAGCGTAACGGGAGCATATCTCCAGTTACCATTTTTTACCAAGATACAAAAACACAAAACTTAAGTTACGATATGATTTTATTCTAATTTTAAACATCAAAGGGACCCCTTTGAAAATGGCCATGGCAGTTTTTCTTCAACAAAATTTTTTTTCTCTTGGAAGCACAGTCTCCTCCAGTGGAATTTACAAGTAGTTTTTGTTTCATTTGGCCAGGTCATATTCGTATATTTCTGCTTCCTCTCCAATACAATGGAGGTGAATGGAATTTCATTTGTGGTAATCACAGCATTGAAACATGATATTTAAAAATCTAAGTGCAATATCTGATTTTTCAAAATAAAATGAAACATCTGCACTATTAGAAGTCATCCTAGTGATCACCTTCTAGACCCACTAAAATGGGATGGTCAGCTTTCACTCTACGTGAAGCCCTTGATGGGAAACATTCCCATTTGCTTGACCTCACCCACAGGTCAGACTGACCCAGAGGATTATTTACCTCCCTTCCTGTGTGTGTGTGAGTGTGTGTGCTGGTATGTTTAGGATGTACATGCTAGTCGCACGGCTGCTACAGGAAACCTCTTGCGCTGCATGCTGTTTCTGGGTGTGAAGGAGGGGAAACCGTGGGGTGAAAGATGGCCCTGTAGGACCTGAGCCAAACCATGAAAGTTTAAGTAAATACGGTTGGCGGGGGGATAACCCTGGTGGTCTGGGTTCCCCCCTTCTCAGTTGATGTTTTCTCTCTCCTCTGCCCTTGTTTGGACAACAGTGTGCAGTGTTGTGCCATTTCCCCAGTGGCCCAGTCTCGTGGTTTGCTTTGCTGGAGAATACACTACTGTATATTCACGATGCACTGGTATGAATTCTAATTTCACGCTGTCACAGGTCTCTATAGATACATTAGAGAGGTGGGGTGAGTCAGGAAAACACACACTAATGCAGCAATCTAAACACTAGTTTCCATAGAGATGATCCAACTTAAACATCTACATAAATATATGTTTGTACTGTACTTCTTTAGCCTTTAGTCAGGATTTTGGTCCTGCTGATGAAAAGAAAATTAAAGCTGTATGATGGTACAGTAACACACGTTGGAAGAGAGTGTGTAGCAGAACAGTAGCAGCATAGTCTGTATATTTATAGCCGTATGCCACGTGATCACTGTCAAGCATAATTCATTTCATAATCCCTCAAAAAAAAAAAAAAAAAAGATTTTCAGTGTTATGTTTTCCACATTGGTGAACCATTTTCAACTTTTTAACAGCTCATGCGTGGTAAACATCTGAAATTAGTTGCTGCTGAAGAATCTATTCACACCCCGCATTCCAGCCTTAATGTCCAACTGCTTTTCTACCTAATTAAAAGCAGACCAATTTGCTTCTTAAAAAGTTCACACCATGTTTTTGGTGTGTGTAATTGGGCCTCAGGATCTGTGGCCGTGCTCCACAAGGCTGAGAGTCATCTCATGCATCCCCATCACACTCATTAGTGCTATCATAAGTTATGTTGTTCCATTACACTGACTGCTGCACATCTAGTATCAGTGAGGCTTACTGCTTTTCTTCCCACGTGTAGTAGTAATTTGCTATGTCACAGTGAGCAATGCCAGTACAAATGCCACAGATTCAATGATGGATAAAAGTGACTTGAATGGAGTCTAATGATAGGAAGGTTTGTTTGAATGTGTAAGTTGAAGCTGCTGGAGGGTGGAGGAAGATGAGGCTGATGTGGATAATTATCTGGTTGAGGCATCTTGGTGGATCAGTAGGTTTAATTGCATCAATTCTATGCAGCCAACTCTTAGTCGATTAGTCGATTAATCGGTCGTTTTGGTTTTGGTTTTGGTGTTGGTTTGACTTAGTCGACTAAGATTTCTTTAGTCGATTAGTCATTTCTTTATGCTTTTTTCATACTGACTTGTTTCCAAAAAACTTATGAGCACATCTCTGGTAACACAAGATTTAAAGTGCTGCTTTTGTGTGATTCTTTGAGGAGAAACTCAGTTTTAGAGATCCTGTCGAGGACAGACCTAATCAATTCCAACCTTGGCCCTGAACCAGGTTTACTAATCTTAAATTAATGATTTCCAACATGTTACCAAATTTTAATGATGTCTTTTTGCCTCCGTATGTATTTCCTTAGTGCAACAGGTTGACCTGTATCAAATGTAGGAAATGTCTTGGTGCTTTGTGCATAGTTTTGCAGTCTCACAATTTGTGGATTATTCAAAATAATCCAATTTACGCCATGTGAAATGTGATGACATTTGAAGGAAAAAGTAAAAGAAAATTGAACATAAATTATGAAAAAACGCATTTTAAGTTTGACATTGTTCTCCATTATTGATTGTATTTTTTTTTACCGCACATGACTATAGGCAGCAATAGTTTTGAAAGCCAATAAGCCACTTTTAAAAGTAATTTCTCAAAAATAATCATCAACATATTTTCTTTTAACCTTCTAAAGCATAGCGTAGAATTGATGCTACGTTAGACATGTTTGTACAAAACCGATTATGATAGAGACAAGCTTTAAATTGTGTCTGAACTGGGAGATTGTCAGCTTTTTTTATTGACTTGTGTTGAAACTCTCACTGCACTGTTTGTGTTTTCAAAATTAGAAAGGAGTTTTGTTTTTCAGTATTGGTGCAGGCCTATACAGTGTCAAAATAGTTTGCATTCAAGCTCTAAATGTTTTACTAAAAAGGAATATTGATAAAAATGTAGATTTCTCATTTATGTTAGTGTGTAGTGTGGTAGCAAGAAGAGTGTAACATGGTAGCATGAAGCGTAACATACTGTATTTAGTTACTTCTAGAGATCTGCATTGAAATAACACCATCTGTTATGCTACTCAGCTGTGTTTAAGATCATTTTGGTAATTCATATATATTTCCATAGATTAAACTATTTTTGGCTTTGCCGGTTACTTTGCATTCTGTCCACTGTGGCCACATGATTAAAATTCATTGTTGGACTTGTGAAATATCCCTCCCGTGTGGAAATGCTCCGTTGAGCAGGTGTGCATGCCTTGTTGAATCTTTCCCACCATGATTAAATTGGTATGTTTTAGATTATGGTGTGTTTTTTGGCTCCCCGCCGTTCTGAGGTTCTGTGTGGATTCACTCTGAACTCAATGCTGTTTCTCTTTTCACGTGCTGCTGGTCAGAGTATCTTAGCTGGGAGCTGCACGGCCTGAATTATGCTGCGTTCAAGGAGCCAAAGCTGGACTGCAGCTGTTCGCTCATTATCTTCGATGTGAACTCAGGACATCGTGAATTCATGATAGGAACATCTGATAGGGCGGGTAGCCTGTATTAGCCAAAAAGTCTGCTTCTGATTTGCAGAAAGAGATATGGAAATGTTTTGTGATTCTACAAGTGGCACGGCATAATATCCTAAAATAAACACAGATAGAAAAGCTTCTTACGGCTGTCTGAAAATGTTGGATTAGAACTACTGCCCTATGATCTGTAAGGTAGGTTTTATTTCAGGCCTGGATAACGGAAATGGTAAATATTTCAGTTAAGGCAGTTATGATGTTTTACTTTAAGCCTGAGAAACAGTTGAGTTTTTTTTTTACTTTATTTTTTGGCTTTTGAAAAGTTAGGTCAACTTTTGATTGCACAATAAACCAAAAGTCACGATTTTGTCATTATTTTTACATGAGCCACGGATCAAATTCTGAGCGATTTGAACCAAATATCTGTCAGAAAAATAACTTTTTAGGAACAGACATAAATCGGCCTTGGAAACTGCACTGATTCTCCAGAAATAGCAAATCAGAAAGGAAGAGAATATGAATAGCAACCCATCCTGAACTCGACCCAATTTTCAGGGTGTTCCTAATGCAGCGAAGGCCCCGAGCCTCTGCAGCGGAGGCCCTGAAACCTCAGCCTTAAATCTGATGGGTGGATGTAAGATGAGACGGACGGTAGAATAACAGAACGTGCACTTTGTTCACCCCCAGCCTGCAGTAAAAAGCTCTGAGAATTACAGAGTGAGAGACAGTTTAACTCCGGGTCGTAAATATGTGTTTGGAACATTTTCGCTTTTTCCCTCCCTCCACGCTTCTCCTCCTGTAACGTCCCTGTTACTATACTGTATGGCGTCTTTAGTGTGTGTGTCTTTATGGCTATATTTTGTCAAGACATTTGCCTTTTAGTGTGATATATATGTTTACTACTATACTATTTTTCTCATGACGTCTTTTTGTCTTCATCTTTCCCGGTCTCTTTCTCACTAAGTGAGTTTCCTTTAGGGCCGGGATAATACACCTATCTCCCGATTCGATACTATCCTGATACTTGGGTGCCGATTCGATATGTATTGTGATTTTTAGGTGTTGCAATTCTACACGTATTGCGATACGATATTACGATTTATTGCGATTTTGTGGGAAAAAGTTGAATCATACACTTCTAGGGACTTTTACTTTGAAAAATATCTAAATTAATACAGTAAAATGTTTGATTTTCAGCATGAATGTAGTCAGAGATGTACTGAAGTCAAATCTATCAGTAATCTTCAGGCATTATTTATTAAATATTTTCCAGCAACCCAAAAATCCAAGAATAAAGACATTTCCCTCACAAATTAGTGGTATTTTCTTTTTAATTTATAAGGGGCATGTACTCTTTTATACTTCTGGTGAATATAATCCAATCAATCTTAATTCAATATATGTATTTTGCATATACAGTTCCCTTTGTTAAACCCGACGTAGTCACATGTGTATACTTGTATCGTTGCTAGCTCTCCTGCATTTAACATAAATGTCAGTATATGGGTGCCCTACAGTTGTAGCGTCGGCCGATTTGACCACGGAGATGAGAGTGACTGCTGGTTTGACCGAACGTTACCGAAATACGATAACGTTAGCTGTCCATGACAGAGTTAACATGCAGCTTTAGCCGTGATGTCTAGCTCTGCTTTCCCTGTCAAAGTATTTCCATACTTTACTGTAAGTGTAGTGTTTACCACGTTCAAGTCGAATCCAATCTGAGCCTTTGCTGTTTTGTTCTTTGTCACGTTACTCAGACTACAACAACAAAAGTGTTAACTTCCTTCTACCTCTGCATAGTTTCAAATGAAGCAAATATATCGATTCTGGCATTAAAAGATCAATTTCAAAATTGTTTTTGATGTGAATCGATTTTCTTTTCCCACCCCTTATTTCCACCTGTTTTTATGCACATTTTCAACAACAACAAACTTAAAGTCAAAATATCTTATTTGTGAGTTGAAAAAATGGTGGTGGATGAAAACATTTTGATTTTGTCAAAATTCGTGCCTAATTCGGACACACCCGCACACACACAGACGTCTCTCTGATGTCTGTCTTCTCGTCATGTGTGTTTACAGTCATCTTTTCCCTTCAGGCAGTCTCTGTGTTTCTGTCCTCACTTAGATACACACCTAAACAGACAGGGTGTGTGTGTGTGTGTTTAAGAGGGAGAGGTCTCCCTCCTTTCTTGTTTCCAGCCTGTGGGAGAGTCCCTACCCAAACCGCAGCAGGGTAATAATCACTTAACCCAAATCAGGCGCAATCAGGACGAGCCGGGCTGCAGCTGGGAGGCACCCAACCCGTGGGGGCGAGTTGGTGAGCGGGTGGGTGAGTGAGAAGGCGGCGGGGGGTGGGGGTGGGGGGTTGGTCAGGATGACGATGTGGACACTGATGACCAGGAGGAAGATCAAGAGCGCCAGCCTTTGTTGTGCCATCCTCGTCCTCATCTGGCTCCAACAGGGAGCGAATCAACGGGGGGAAATTGGGGAAATCAGAGATGAGATTCCTGCAGAGTGAAGGTTAAATGCTGTTCCTGTCGTGCGTGTGTGTGCGCGGTTTTCGTGTGTTTTGTCTACATGTGATTGTTTCGTTAGTGCTCCCCAGGCCCCTGCTGAGTCACTGAATCTGATCTTGTGTGATGCCGTGATTGTGTTCTGAGCTATTTTCCTGATATTTGTGTTGTGATGTAGGTCCTGTCACAGCTGCAGGCCCCACAGGAAGACACACACACACACAAAACACTTTCAGGCATGCACACACACATAGAGTATATGCAGGGGTGTGTAGGTCCTGTCAGAGTTGTACGCCTATTGGGGAGACATCTGCAAATGGGCCTAGACATGCACACACACACACATGCATGCATGCAGGGCTGGGTGGAACCATGACGGAGCCTGAAATCCAGGCGATTTATTGGGCTTTGCTCCAGCCAAGACCTACAGCATGTCAACGCTGTCTCCGTTTCCTCGTCCTTCCGCCCCACAAAGCTTATCTCCTCGCAGCTGACTCGGCTTCTAATCAAACGGAGATTGCAGCTACACTATCATACAGATAAATCGCAACTAACTGCGTATTTATGAGTGTGTGTGTATGTGTTGTAGCGTCCTTGCCGTTCTTAGTAGCCCACCTTGCAGCATCTGCCATTCATTTGGAGTGGAAGACAAACACACTGATGAAAATGACTCAGACCACAGGACCATTTCTGTCTGGATTTGTCTCCTTCTCTTAACTTCCTCTCGACTCTATTTCTGCCTCTCTTTCTGGGGGTTACTCCATTGTATACGTCCATATCTGCTGCATTTTTAAACACACGTTTGCACAGCACATGGACCAAATTTCAAACTCAAGCTACATCTCCACAATTGAATTTTACTTTGTTTAAACACTCTCAGTGCTGCCTCGGCCATGTCGCCAATCTGCACCGAACCCCACTGGAGACTCAGATGTATGAGTGTATTTGTAGTCCATCTGTGTTTGATTTTTGGAGGTTTGACATGTGGGAAACTTCGGGGGTAAAGATCATAATACAACTCGGAGGCATTTATGGGTGACTTTCCTCTTGTTGATGTCCATTATCTCCAAAATGTTTGATAACTTTTATATATTTTGCACATTGTGCTTCTGACAGGATGGCCTGGTAGTTCAAGAGAGGGTGCAATTGGAAAAGCAAAGGTCCAATCCCCACAATAGCCTCATATTAAAGTAAAAAAAATTTTTTTAACTCTGGTCTTATTTTTTTATAGTTTTGACAATTCCTCTCAGTTATTTCACAAAAAACTTTATGTCGCGGGTCACGGCTTCATATCTAAACATACTTTACAAAGGAGTCCATTAAAACAAGAATGACAAGCGGTCAGACGTTCAGATGTTCAGGCTGTAAACAAATCCCCACTTTAACTATATTATCCAAACCGAATTATCATGTGTTGTCTGACCGCTCCTGTTACTTCCCTTAATGCACTCTGTTGTAAAGTGTGTCTGCTGAGTTAAATGTTGTCATAAAAGATGACTAAAACAAGACTCAGGTTTTCCTTAAAACAACAGGAGGCCTGCTGGTGAACTGAAAACACGCTCATCTTACCCAGATGTAGATGAGGAACATTTCTAATTACAACCCAGTGCGACATGGGAGTTTAAATTCATAGGAAAAGAGACATATTTCTCACCTGGATTCCTTTATGACATGATGGAGTGGGGAGTGGGTGGAGAGTTTGGAGGAAGCTTTGGGGGTTTGGTGACAAGGTGTTGAAGTGGAACAGCCCACAGATCAGCAGGATGGACACCTGCCTCCTTTAACAAATGACCCAGAACCTCCCAAATCCTTCCTCACACAATGGAGGGTCATACATGCACATTCACACGCTAAATGTTTTCCTTCTCTGCAGTGTTAGAGCCCCTGAAAATGGGGTTTCAAACCAGTGAAAATAGCAATGGCAAACATTTCTAATCTGAAATAACCCAACTGTGATCTAACTTTTCAAAATTTAGCAGAAAATATTTTAGTTATCTCATCTTTCATAGTAAAAGCTCATTGAGGAAATTTGTTTTTCTTTTATCGACAGAAAAATAATCAACAACACTACTATAATAATGAGTTAACCATTGAAGTCCTTTTATCAAGCAAAAAATTCCAAACATTTTCTGGTTTCAACTTCTCAAATGTGAATATTTGCTTGAAGATCTTTAGGCTTTTGGAACTAAGATGAGCGATTTAAAGACTTCACCTTTGGCTCTGCATTTTTAACAATTTTTGGACATTTTATAGAAAAAATTATTAATCAATTAATCGAAAAACTATATGCATATGTTAGTTGCATGCAACCCTACTCAGACATGCATAGCATATGGCCACTCTCCAGTGAAAACCACATATCTCCAAAACATAAACTTGTCATGACTTAAAGGAATAGTTTCACATTTTAAGAAATACACTTGAAAAAAATATCTAATTGGGATTATTTTGACTGATATTGCAATTGCGATATGATTTGTGATTTTTTGAGGGAATGATACTTATATATATTATTCTCAATTTCATTCTTAAACATATTGAAATGATTATGGTGTGATTTTGGGGGGGGATTTGTACCAAACAAAGATGTTTTCTTAGGTCTATAGAATATGATGTGTAGGCCAGCACATCTCTGTAGCATGACAATATTTAATTTAGAATGGTATTTTGACACACATTTCGCCTTTAACAAATATTGTGGCTCCTGCGATTTGAAAGAGCGAGTTCAATAACATTTTGATTAATTGTGCAGCCCTATATGTAAAAATGCATTTTTCAAATATTTATTTAGCTTAAGAAAGAGGATAATTGTATCAACCCTTAAAAGATCACTTAACGGATGTCTGTCTTAATACAATATTCACATGCCCATACAGTGTGTACATTGAAATTATTTTCTTGCTAAGCTGCTACAAAAAAAGAGAACATTTTGCACTAAAAAGACTTTAACTTTGGTAAATGTTTAGTATGCCAGAAAAAGATTTAGTATGTCACATGCAGTATGCCAAAAATACCAGGGTGTCTGACTACATCCAGTCGCATTTTGCAGTATGCAAGCCAGCATGCTTTTCTGGCTATTCTGACCCACAATCCTTTGCGCAGAGGAAGATACTTCACATTGACTGAGCCACCATGAGAGAGCATAGACATATGACAGCCGGATGACCGAAGCCGCAATGACAGATGACAGATGACAGACAGAGGACAGCTCATTTGACAGATGACAGTGCATTCAAGTGTTCAAGGCGCTATGTTATGTTACAAATTATTATGTCCCAATTGCATACTTCATGCAACAGTACGTACTTTGTAAGGGCAGTATGTGCTAAAAGTAAAAAGAAGAAGTATACGATTTGGAAAGCAGCCCTAATTTGTCAAGACCCAGACTGCTGGAGCATCATATTGGCTTGGG
This sequence comes from Sebastes fasciatus, assembly GCF_043250625.1. Taxonomy (NCBI): domain Eukaryota; kingdom Metazoa; phylum Chordata; class Actinopteri; order Perciformes; family Sebastidae; genus Sebastes; species Sebastes fasciatus. The sequence goes on along the minus strand of NC_133809.1, from coordinate 8,670,233 downwards.
CCATAAATAAATTTAATTATTTTTGCACAGAAATATGAATGAGAATTTTGTCCCCCATCATTTACATTTAAATCGATTTACGGAGGAATCTCTTAATCTCCTTAGAGGAACACTTATGTACTTATGGGCATGTAAGTATGGTTTTAAGACAAAATTAAAAAATGTGAACCTTTAATACTTCAGCTTATTTGAAAGATTAAAAATCCTCAAATTTGGAAATACCTGGTGTTCACTGGAATCGTTCTGTCATCAAAAGGTCAAATGGGCTACTCTGCACTAATACCATGCATGTCATAGTTTTCAGAACTGATGGTGGTGATTCCCCTGTTTCTTTACTTCTCAGAGCGTCTTTGATAAGATAATGGGAGCAGTTGCACAGTGAGTGTGTTCTGAAGCACCTGACCCTTAAATAGGTGCTGAGTGGAGGGCCTAGGCTGGGCTGCTGAGACGTGCTCATGCTCTGTTGACTTAAGCATTCAGACTGAGCCATCAATCATCTGAGTGTGACGGCTCTGCCCCTGAACCCCAGCGTACTTTATCTGCCAGCAAAGCCTCCCCGCTCAGTGTGTGCATGTAAAAACCAGCCCCGATGTGAAAGAAGTAAATCGCATTTTTATCTCTTGTCTGTCTCTTACAAAATTAACTTTTTCTCACAAGCGCACACCTCTTTTTTTTTGCTCTCCCTGAAAAAGCTGGGAATTGGTTTTAAATCCTTCCTTCCTACTTTTTCAAAACCGCCAGAGCATTTGGAAATGGTTCTTTGCAATTATATTTAATCATATGCGGCCGTCCCAATCAAGGCCAGCTCTGGTGATCACATTTGCATGGGTTTCAGGTTTTGCCCTTCAAGTCAGTGTAGTGCCCATGCAGGCTCCGGGGGTAAGGACCACCTGGACGAGCCGCAGATCCGCTCTCTCCGCTCTCTCCGCTCTCTCTCTCTTTTTCCTTTACCAGCTCGCACTGCTTAGCGTTTTAACTTCACGCTGAAAAAGCGGATTTTTGTGTTTTTCAAATTTGTTTTCATCGTAGTTTTTTTTAGCTTTTCGGTTTTGCTTTCGGCACTTATAGGAAGTGGAGTTGAGTTTCTATGAAATTGTGAAAATAGTGAAGTCAAAGTGTGTATTTGCGTGTGTGTGTAAAGCGTTTTAACAGAATTCCCAGATGCACTGCCCCGCTAAGTCCAGCTGACCAGCCCACCCAGCCTGTGAGAGAGTGGGCTTCCATTTTTCTTCTCTCTGCAGACCGTAGAGGTCAGCGTGACTGTGTGTGTGTGTGTGTCTGAGCATATTGGACCGTCATTGCCTGACTATTTTTGTGTGTGTGTGTGTGTGTGTGTGTGTGTGCATATGCTCATATGTGTCACAGGACAGCAACTTGTGTTTGTGATCCCCTGCTCCTCTCATTTTCCCTGGTGAAAGGCGGCATTATAGCTGATTTCCATGACCTCAAGCCAGGGCCTTCACTCCCTTTCACAGCCTCTGTGTGTGTGTGTGTGTGTGTGTGTATATATTTGTGTGTGTGTATGTGTTTGTGTGCGCATTATAACTGCTTTCCATGACCTCCAGCCAGGACCCTCCTCTGCGGCCTGCCTCGCAGCGCTTGTTTAGACAACAGTGGTGCACATGTTGGCTGAAATATGGCTGCTGTGCTCGTTTGCTCGGGTGAATTAAGCTACGGCATGTGTGCTTAAACCCAGACGGCTCGCTGATTTATCCATATATTTAAATGATTGATTTAAGAGTCACCCGGCCAACACTTGTTGAAGCTGCGGGTAGAGGCGGGCTCACAGAGATGAGAGAGAGAAGAAGGACAGAATTCAGATCAGAGCATACACAGCCTCTCTCACACAGGTAGCGATATTTACGCCATCCATCGCGCCGCCGAGGGACATTATTCACGGAGCTGAAGTAAATTATTCAGATGTAAAGCTTTACTTTGCACAAGATGGATACTTTTAACGATGTACTGATTGCTTTTTAACATACTCCATTTTCAAATGAGCTATAAAATGTTGTTTATTATGGTTCCGAACATGACATAGGCAATCTATTTTAATGTCAGGAAAGCCTGGAAGAAAACGTATGAAAACACGTCCTCCCATTTGCCGGGATATGTGTTATATGTGTGAGTGTATATATGAGGGTGCGTGTGCCAGTGTGTTTTATTACCTGTCTCATTATTAAATGTGTTGGAGGCCGGCTGAGCTGGGACAAAACATTCCAGCTCCTTTAATGTCTCCCTCTCGTCTCCCCCGTCCCCCTCGCTCCTCTCTTTGATAATACTTTTCCTTATGAGCCCATAAAACCAGACGCTTTCTCAGAGAACCACCTTTTTCCCTCTGTGTGCACTGCAAAAAATGTGCATCTTAAGTTGGTCTTGAAATTGAATTTTTCATAAAGCGAGTAAAAAGGGATTCTTAGGGACTAGTTTTACTTGTTTGCAATTAGAGTTGTTCCAATACCGATACCAGTATCGGAAATGCGCCTGATACTGCCCAAAATTTGGGATATGTATCGGCGAATACGCCAGTCTATGCACTGATCCGATAACTTAATTTATTAACCCTGAAAAAATCTACTTTTTATAAAACGGTCGCTATATCCTGACAGTAGTACATGAAACAGTAACCTGAAAAAAATCATGTGCCTCTGTGTCCTCCGGTGCTCTTAACGGCATCTGCAAGATTTCACAAACCAAAGGAAAACAATAAGTCAGAGCTGATCTGAGGTCTGCTGTCCAGCTGCTGTCTATGAGAGCCGGCTGTCAACCACTCGCAAACTCCGACCAAACGGTGAAACTAGGCCGCGCTGATCAAATATGAATCAATATTATGTTACGTTAATGCCTATTTCTCCTCTCAAATGTTTTCAGAATCATCTTGTAGTGCACGGTTTAGCTGTAAAATGAGAACGTTTGTGACGCGGCCGCCATTGTTAAATCTGTTGATGGAACGCCAAGTTCTGGACATATGACCGGAGCACAGCCAATAGGAACGCTCTCTCAATGAAATGACCTGTGATTGGTCAAAGTCTCCAGTCACATGCTAGATTTTTTAAAGCCTGAAAACAGCCATGAGGAGGTGCAGAAGTCTAGTTATCTCTCAGAGCACTTGAATTACAATATGCTGAAAGGTTATTATGGAATATACTGCCTACTGCCACTTTAACCGGAAATCAATTCTCCTTCACCGCTCCAAAACAGAAGCCATCACTGTGCTGTCGCCCCGGATGTGTCATGGCTGCCACTGCCACTGTTTTAGAGCATCGAAGTGCAGCAACTGACTGCAGGTAATTTGTCATGTGACGATGGCAAACAACAACAGTGCGGTACCAGTGGAGAGTGTGACGGCAAAGAAAGTAGTAGGGCTTCCTGAATACCATTTTTTGGGCTTCAAAGCTTGTTTTTCTGACTGTCTAATAATTAATGTTGAATATCAATAATGAATATTGTTTTGGGGCTATTTGGGGATTTATACATTGTTATTACATATTTATATATTAAACATAAATAAATGAAAAGCATTCGAATAGTGATTTGGAGGTCGAATACCATGGCAATGGTCGAAGCTTCGAAGCATCTGGGTCAGCCCTAGAACGTTTATTGCCAAGCAGTGAAAGTCAATTGCTCATTCCATTGCAACATCAGCACCCTGCAGCAAAGCTACGCTTCCGCCATTTTGGACTGAAAACGACAACCAAGTTTTGTCTCTTTGCTTCTATACTCTTTGGTAACGGTAACGAGTCAGAGCGAGGAAATGTGGGCCATTTGGCAATATTTCACAGTGGAAAATCTGGGTTTAACCTGAGCCAGGCCATTCCACAAAGATAGTAATCATATCACATCCTGGTCAGCAGTAAACAGCTGTTAAACAATAATAACTATATATTTTTTTAGCGGAATATCTCTATTTGCAGTAAACTCTCAAGAGGAAGTGACCATATCTTGAAATGAGGCAAATCGCTTGAACTAATATCAAAATAATGTCACTTTAAATCAAGACATTTTCTGGGGAAATTTAGCATTTTCTCATCTCATTTTACACCATGTGTGTATAAAATACATTTATTGCAGTGCTCTCAGCTCAACCCTTTTCAACATGATGAAACTCTGTTTCTGTACTGAATCTGTTCCCTCAAGTGAAAGAAAAATGATTTTATTGTAGTCTTAAATTTCTTCCTCTGTCCCTCTTTCTCCTCACATTGTGCTGCCTTTATCTCAATATTTCTGTTTCTCTCCTCCACCTCCTCCTCTCTCCCCTCTTTCCATCCCTCTCCCCTCTCTCCAGCTCTCTGTCTCTCTCTTCAGGGTCGAGTTAGGCATAAGCGAATAATTAGGTAATTGCCCCCTTGATTGAGCTCAATAGGAAACATTTCAATTAGGCTAAAACTGCGCAAGGAGGAAGTAGGCTCTTACAAAGGGAAACATTCCTTGTCATGCAACTGTCAGCCCCCGAGCCCACACCACGAGCCAGGATTAACTGGATACTAGAGGAGGAAACACTGGGGAAGAGGGAGGTTGTTCTGAAAAGCCAGGGGGAAAAACGTCGGGGAATTGGGAATGGTGGGGGGGGATGGAGAAAGTTAGGGGAACGGAGGGTGGAGCCTTTTTAAAGCGGTAGGTGGGGGTTGAAGAGACAGCAAGAAATGATTGCTGCAATTAGGGCTATATTTAAACACGCCTTCCCTCTGATATGATTTTCCTGGTGATCCCCTGTCCAGATAAGAGGGAGACCTCTCTGCCTGCCCAGCCGCCTGTAACAAATTACAACCTCCCAGCCATGGAAGAGACGTAGTTCCTGAGTGAGAAGGGGAGGGGGAGAAAAAGAGGAGAGCTTAGAGAGAGTCAGACCAACTCAATACCTCTGAGAGAGCAGAGCGGGTAAAATAGAGGGAACAATGGAAAGCAGAGGTTGCTATCCTATGAATAAGAAGTGGTTGATGAATCACTGACTATGTTTACATGCACAAAATATTCAGTTTTTTTACCTTATTCTGAAAAAGACAATATTCCTAAATTGTTTACATGCACTCAGCCTCCCTCTTTCATTCCTTCAACCACCTTCTTGAAAAGGTCGGTGTTGCGATATTTGCGCATATCCAAAAACCTGTTGATATCCAAGTCTTTCATAATGTTTAAAATCAGGTGTGTTTCTCCTTCTGACCAGAAATGTGGGCTTTTCTTTTGGGCATGCATCTCCGCAAACTGTCGGCTAGTTGGTTTGTGTACAACGCGCTGAGCTGGCCGTAAACAGGCAAGAAGCCATGTTTCACACTTGCATAATTACTGGCATAAAAACCCCAAATGATAAACATATTCTGAATGCCCTGTATACATGTCCAAAGACTGCTCCTAAAACCTGAATAATATCGACATGTCATATCCCACGTCTTAATCGGAAAATGCTCCATTCGAAATAATACTTCTACTTAGTTTTGTTTAAATTCGACACATTGTGTTTTTTGTCTGTTCATCCTGTGCTTCAGAGCCTCAATCAGTATGTTGTGTTTTATGTAAAAGCATGATGATCACAGCTTTAATAATTGAGATGTGGAGAGACAGTTTCATGCATGTTCGCTGCCCGTGGGCCTTTTTTAGTGTGTGTATTAGTGAGTGATAGCTCGCCTGCCCCTCTGTCATCACATCCACCTTTATCGCCCTCATGCACGGGCCATGAAATTGAGGAGCCGGGCGCTGACCTCTAATAGAATACGGGTGCCTGTAGGTGTTTTATGTGGGTGTTAATGGATACTGTGTGGACAGGTGTTAACTCTGTCTCTGTCTGTGAGAGCGTCACTGTGTGTGTGTGAAACTTTGTTTATGTCTGAATGTGTATATGCATGAATAAATTTGTGGATGTTTTCCCGTTTAAATATTTCAATTTATATTTCATTTGCCTGTGCATGGCTTAATTTGTGTTTTTATATCTGCATCTATGTGTGTGAGTGCGTCTCTGTGCATTTTTATGTCTCAATTTTTGCAGAATATATTAAAATTATTGTGTGTGTGTCTGTGCAACTGTCTAGTATATCTGAATTTATATGTTTGGATTTGTTTGTATACGTGTGTGTGTGTGTGAGTGTGAGTATGAGAGTGAGTGTGAGAGAAGAGGCTTTGGCTGGAGTTTTTTATCCATGTCCCTGTGGGACGCAGTGTGGTCAGGAGAGTAAACGGTGGTCCATGTTAATACGTTTCCTGTGTCTGGCCCACCGTACCTGTGTGGTTCACCTCGACACACACTCGCTGTACAACAGAGCGAGTCAGACGCATACCAGCACCTCTTTTAGGAACACTGGGGATTTAGTTAGTGCAGGATGGATACAGATGACTGAGACATTTTTGTCCTGTGCAGAACTAATACGGTTATTGTTGCTTTACTACATTATGTAGCATTTCAACTAAGGGTGTCAAAGTTAACGCGTTAACGCAAATTTGTTTTAACGCCACTAATTTCTTTAACGCATTAACGCAACTTGCTATTTTTAGGTTGTAGCGGGCTTTAAAGCTAGAGTAAAGATACTGGCATCTAATAAAACTAGAAAACCTAAGGAATCAATTGGTACCAACAATGTCATACTAGCTTGTCGCAAAGGAGACTAAATAATACAAATTTACGCTTAAGAGAAAAACTGTCATGGCCATTTTCAAAGGGGTCCGTTGATCTGAAAATGGGTTCTATGGGTACCCACGAGTCTCCCATTTACAGACATGCTCACTTTATGATAATCACATGCAGTTTGGGGCAAGTCATAGTCAAGAGTTAGTTAGCAATGTTATGATTTGAGCATATTTTTTTTATGCTAAATGCAGTACCTTTGAGGGTTTCTGGACAATATTTGTAATTTTTTTGTGTTATTAATTGATTTCTAATAATAAATATATACATTCATTTAAATAAAGCAAGCATATTTGCCCACTCCCATGAAGAAGAGAGATTAAATACTTGACAAATCTCCCTTTAAGGTACATTTCTAACAGATAAAAAATGTGCGATTAATTATGGACAATCATGCGATTGAATGCAACAGCCCTAATTTCAACATCAGTAAATCTTTAGCTTTAGAATTTTAGTAGGTTGTTATTATGACTACATTGCTGAGTGGTTAAGCAACCATTGTATTTTATCCTGTTTGCCATGGGGTCGCGTTTTATGGGAAATCTGGTGATGGGTGATATCACAAAGTGACAATATTTTCCATTTTTTGCATGGCATTATTGCATCGATACACGGACGTCAAGTATTGATCTGTTATTATATAAACTATTTACCTCTTAACAATCCGCCGCTGTTCTGTCTTTCAGAGGTTGGAGCGGGCTCAGTCTTAAAGCTAGAGTGAAGATACTAGAAAATGTCAGGAATCGATACTGTTAGCTTGTCGGGAAGAACGCTAAATAATGCTCCAAAGTTACACTACATTTTGGCGAGGAAAAACTGGCATTGAAAGGGGTCCCTTGACCTCTTACCTCAAGATATGTGAACAAAAACTTTGAGATGAACAGAATGAAAACTATATCTTATTAGATAAAACAGATGTTGACAAACTGCCTAATTTGCTGTTGAAAAAAGGTAATAAATCGCAATATGTTTTACTCCAATACTCAGTATATCGAAAAATGTTTAAAAACGCAATAAGATTGTATCGTGATAATATTGTATCACAGGGCCTCAGGTGATTCCCTTCCCTACTTTGCTTCCCAGACTTTATTTCTTTCTACTTCGCTATTTGTAAATGTTCTATTCGTCCTCCCTCTCCCATGTCAGTTAGCCATGCATTCACATTGTGTTTACCCAAATAAACACCTAACGGCTAACACACAACAACCGACCCGGGCCACCTCCTCCGCCCCCATGGTGGCCCAGACACCAGCCCCCGTTATGACAGCTCCCAGCAGCGCTGTCTTGATTTAGCCAAGGCAGGACACACACATCCGCAGTTATAATTCAGTAATTTGTGTTTGTGCATTCTGTGACAATTGTGACAAATGACTGGCCCGGAGTGAAATGCCAACTTGCCCCCCCCTCCTCCCTGGTTTCCTGCCTGGGCCGACGCATGCTTACACTGCTCAGGTGTACGCTGCTGAGAGGGCTTGCGTGCTGAGCATGAATAGGCCAGCTGACAAGGGAAATGATTACACGGACGTGTTTATTTTAAATGTGATTTTTATTGATGAATCATATCAACTCGGGCTGGCCTGTACGATCACGTTTAGCAAGTGGGTGGCATGTTGGCTTTGCTGTTTTTCTTCTTCTTTTGCTCGAGCACATAGTTTGTATCCTTGTCAGGCTACGTGCTTTGCCTGTCCGAACACACATGCTTACTCATTTCATCTCAGCCAGCCCCCCTTATTTACATTTTCCGGGGGCATTTTTCATCATAAGCGCGTTCTGTCATCGATATTTGCGGGGGGAATTGAGGGTTCGCGTCGGAGCGGGCCTCAGCAGAACACGGATCCTATTATGGGAGCCAGTTCAGCAACAGGAGGAATCCTGGTAATGTTTTAGCCACGAAATGAATTCCATTCCCTTGGAAGTCCTGTGCAGAGTTAGGGATGTAATACTCATATGGAGCAGTTTATGAGGATTAAGGGGTTTTATTTAGTCTATGAGGCCAGTGGGCGTCCTCTCTGCAACCCTCCTCCAGCGCGTCCTAACTGTCTGGTGGATGACCGGCCAGTTAACACGTGGGATGGCAGAGAATAGCGTGTTTTTGGTGGTGACAGTGTCTGACTTCACTTCACATCCTGTGTGCCAGCCACCAGACTGAGTGAGAGTCAGCAGGCCTGAGCTTTAACACCTGTGGCAGGTGGACTTGTGTAGGTTTTGGGTCTGCTGTTGACTTCTGGCCTCTTTCCAACTCATTTTTTTACCCTCACTTTTTTTACTCTGATGCATCGGGCAGAACAAAACAGCTTCTTCTTATAGTATGTGTGTTTTTTGTACTATTAAATTGTATTTTTGTGTTTGCTTTTCATTTGTTGATATGCATTTGTGTGTGTGCTTTAGAGTCTGCGTACGTGTGTGGCTTTCCTCCATCTTTTTCCCAGAAGGAAAAGTCTCATGTTCACTCTCTAACTCGTCCTGGTAGAGGGTCAATTGCAACCAGTTGGCCGCCAGTCTGGTCCAAAGTAAACATTTGGAGAGAGGCGACTGTACAGGCAGGTACCTGGGGGCTCTGTTCCCCTTCCTCCCCCTCCCCTCTCCACCTCTATGCCTTCTTCATGTGCGGCGGTGGGCCACGCTCCCCTAAGGGCTAGAGTTTGCCAGAGTTGCTGCTTTTGGATCCAGCCGGCTGGTCGGCTGGGCTCCGTGAGATGGTCCGTCTCCTGGGACTGGCTCTCAAGAGAGTCTGCTGTGGTCTGGCTAATATAAGAGTACTGGAGGATCACAGACAGAGACAAGCTCAGCCCAGGTCTATTTGATATATACATGAACACAAAGCACATCTCCCTCATTGTGTAACTATCAGGAATATGGTTTTCATTTAGGACTCTGTGTGCCAGCTAGATTTATTCAGGTCCAGGCAGGGGCCACTTTTTGTTTAGCGTGGCAGGAGAGGGAACGGGAAGGTCTGCTGCAGATTTGCTGTGAAGTGTCGGTCGGGCAGCGGTGCAGGCCGGAGAGAGGCCGCTCTGCAGCTTGCAGCCTTTTTTGAGCCTGATGGCAGGCGACTCCTTTAACTGGGGCTGGGGAGCGGTCTGCACAGCTCAATTTTGCCCACATTAATCAAACTCACATTTCCTCACATCAGCCGGTATGCCTATCAGCGAGGCTAGCTTGTTAGCATAATGAATTCAGGTGGTTTCGCACAGAGGGCCACAGTCTTCTTAAAGTGAATTCAGTAAGTTGGGTGATGCATAAATCAGAAACTTTGTTTTTTTGCTGTTTTATTTAGGTTAAAAGCTGAATTTTCCATTTCCGTTTTTTCCGAGAGCTCTTTCAGACTTCACATGAAAGCAAAAACAATATTGTTCTTTCATTGATTTCCTCATCTTTGATATTAAATCATGCCACACCCAAGTGTCACAGATTTGCTTTGCACATAGCTTTCCTTCACAGCTCCCGTAGGTCGGCTAAAACATCAAAATCCATCATTTCATGGAGAATTTAAGTCAAAATGGCCTTTTGTGTACGCGGTGAGTTATTTCTCTTCAGGCAGACTTCCTCTTGGTTGGAGCGAGGGGGGGCAGAGGGTCAGCGAGGAGAGAAAGGGGCCAGGGGCGGGGGGGTTGTGGGGTGGCTGCTGTCTGAGAGAGCGAAAGCATGCAGTCAGACAGTGGGAGTGGGCTTCGCTCTGCCGTTCATTCATACAGGTGCTTATAATTTGCAGCGTGTGATTAATCATTGTTGTGTTTGGGGGTGACATCTTGTTTAATGGATCTGTCCATCTCCCTTCTTTCACTGTTCAGGGGAGGTAGCATGCACAGCATGATATATTCTAATACACATAAAGTACCAAAAGTAAAATGCAGAATGGCCCATTTCACAATAATATATAGACTATTATGGTATATTATTGTATTATAATTATTGATGCATTAATGTGTTCATGACTTTAATGTTGCAGCTGGTAAAGGTGCTCATTTTAACTACTTTATAATTATATACTACTTAATAATACACCACAGTTTATTAGTTGATTTATATTGATTAAGAATCTGAATCTGCACATAGCTATTAATAATTAATTAATATTGCAAAATAAATAATTGAAGTAAAAAGTACAATAGTTCCCTCTGAGATGTAGTGGAGAACAAGTGGGCTGTAAACTTACATAAAATAGAAATACTCAAGTAAAATTCAAGTACCTCAAAATTGCACTTAAGTACAGTACTTGAGTAGCCTACAGTCCACCACTGCTAGAGCACAACATTGTTTATAAGAGCACAAGATCTAGCCTCTTAGTTTCGCTCTCAAAGTGCACCAGATTGATGCATTTAACTTAAAAATGTACAAACTTTTCTTCTAGGGAAGCATCCGCCCTTGACCCCCCTAGAGGGTCCGAGGTTAGGATGGTACCACCTCCGCCTCATTTTCAGCCAGGAAAAACCCTGATATGCACACTTGAAGAAATTAATATCCAAATTTGTAAATTCAAGCTTGTCTTTTTGCTCCTAAAGCACCTCTGCACTGATGTTCAAGTGAAAGACTGACCGGGAAGCCAAATGCAACATGTGTGCGAGCCCACCAGCTGCCGCCACACAGAGGCGGTGGTGTTTTCCGTGTGTGTTTGCTTTGGGTGGAGGGCAGGCTGGCTGGTCAGCGCGGCTGTAAATCAGAGTATTCCTGATGGAACCCTGATGGACAGGAACCTAATCTGTCCCCGGTGTGTCATTACGCTCAACCTCCCAGATAGCTGCAGATCCTGCTGCTCCTCTCATCTCTGCTTCGGCCTCACACACACACACATACACACAAACCCACACATACCTACGTCCACACAGTGAACCAGCCTCCTGGAAACCAGAGACAGTAACGGAGACACACATGTTGAACATAAACCGGTCGAGCCAGTGTCAAGAGTTCATCGTCAGCATCTGTCATAGCAAAAGCCAGCGCCCAAAAAGCATTTGCTTCTCTCTCACACACACCGCAGTGCCTCGCTCGTGCTTCAAATGTACACAGGCCATGCAACTACTGTCGCCAAACTGGCCTCAGCGATGGCTAAACATAAGCAAACTGACGGATACTTTTAGGACATGTTAGGATCTGTCCCAAGACCCAACTGGCTCCTGCACAGGAGCCCCCACACATAGTAGCGAGTCAGAGCCAAGGTGTCATCTGTTAGTTTTATGAACCTTTACATATCCAACTCCAAATACTGTATTTCCATTTGATGCAAAAATAAAAAGGTCCCAGAAATTCATAAATCACGATTTCAACAGCACGTTTCATTTTATTTTTACTACTCTGTAATTAAATGAAATAGCTTAAAACCTCAGTAATACTCCATAAAGTTGTAGTTTGAGTCTCCCAATCTTTTACTTATCAGATGTTTTCACATGATGTGTGTTCCGTTGTATGTTTTGGAACTCCTCAAACGCCTCCTTTTGATTTTATTAGTCTGGTTACTGTGTGACTGGTTCCCATTCATAACTCTCCGCTGACAGTTTGGAGTTATTTCAGCTTCTCTGACAAAACGCAGGATAAAAGCGACCACCACATCCGCGCACGGTTCAGTTGGAGTTTGTCCAACGAGGAGATCTTGACCCCCTCAATTACAGCATGATGGAGCTGTTTCTTTTGCGTGTTGCTGAATTTCATTAGCAATTTCGCATCCACACATGGGGAATGAACCCGGTGAAGCTTTGAATTTTGCTATGACGTTTTTTCCTCTTATTTGTTGCCTAAAGTTGTTTGATTTCCCAGCTAGTTCCTTCTAAATGCAGCTGAGTACATCTGTAGGTCTGTGATCTTTGGTTTCTTCCGCTACCTTCTTCAACAAGCCAGAAACCAGAGAAGCAAGGCTATAATCTGATGCCATCGCGGGACAAAACGCGGATCTGCTCCATTGACAATGAATCGGAGACTTATGAACTCAAAGAATGTTTGCTTGACCTTTTCTCCGCATCACCTCGGCCACTGAGTCGGTCCAGAAAGTCTTGTCTGTCATTCAGTGCCAATGGAGCAGCTCCAGGGTTTGTCTCTTTAATGACAACAACTAGAGAGCACTGCCTCTCATTTCCAGCTTGACTGACATGTGATCATGTATACAAATCTCAGTTTAAACTGTCTAAGATTGCAGGAGTAATGCCATCTGGTTTATGCTGGATTTCCCCAGTTTGACCTTTTTTTTTCTCCCTGCGTTTTACTCCTCCAGCACATGAAGAACCAGTTTCTGTCTCTCTAGGCCTCTCTGCATCTGCTCTCCTATCTGTAGATCTGTTTGTATATGACTTAGGTTAGGGTAAGGCCTGTATTGTGATTAAGACCGAGCACGGTTTCCCTGGTGCTGGGTGAGCGACGTGGCACAGGGCCATCTGCCAAAACAAAAGCCGTCAGAGATGCCCTGTCACACAGCGAGACATTTACCCGCCCGCCTGCGACAATTAATTACACCCAATTCAAATAACGTTGATAAATCATAGACATAACACAAAGCTGTGCTGCTGATTGCATAATTATTGCATCAAACCACCGGCGTATGTAACATAATCACGCTCTCTCATCAGGCTCAAACCGCCGGCGTGCATCTGGAGCGGCGTTATGTAATGTTTGGAAAAGAGACGCGGCGAGCTTGCTAACAATATGTGTGAAGCTGGTGGGATTGTGTAGGGCCTTAAAGTGGCAGTAGGCAGAATGTTTTTGGCATCATTGGGCAAAGATTCCATGATAACTTTCAGCATATTGTAATCCAATTTGTTCTGAGAGATAACTAGACTTCTGTACCTCCTCATGGCTCTGTTTTCAGGCTTTAAAAAATCTAAGGCTGTAAAATGAGAAAGTTTCTCCGACTTGTGGGCGGTGCTTGGTATTTCCTCAACTGATCTCAATATGGCTGCCGGGTCACAAACTTTGAAATTTTACAGCTAAACAGTACACTACAAGATGTTTCTGAAAACATTTAAAGAGAGAAATAAGCATTACGGTAACCGAATATTGATTTATATTTGATCAGCGCTGTCTAGTTTGACCGTTTGATCAGAGTTTGTGAGTGATTGACAGCTGGCTCTCATAGACGGCAGCTGGACGGCAGACTCCAGCTCGGCTCTGATTGGTTGTTTTCTTCCGGCCTGTGAAATCTTGCAGATGTCATTAGGAGCAGCGGAGGACACCGGAGGACACAGAGGCACATGAGCTTTTATAGATTATCTGTCTCATGCACTACTGTCAGGATATAGTGACCGTTTTACAAAAATAACTTTTTTAAATCATATTTGTTCCAATTCTATCAACTGCAGCTTTAACGTGTCCTGGAGTCTTTTATTTAAAGGGGACAAGAGAGCCTTGTTGTGTTTGAATGGGACCGACCTCCTCCCACACCCTGCTTTTTTTCAAGTGCTGGAACATATTTCGACTGTTTAAGCAGTGATGGCTGAGTGCATTTACACTTTGGTAATGGCTTCCTGCCTTTAACTCTCCTGGCTTAGGACAAGAGTGAGCCATGCGGGTACTTCCCTTTCGCTACTGCCGCAAGTCCTGCCTCTGCTACTATTCAGCAGCCTCGCCGCTCTTCTCCTTTTCCCTCCGTCAGCCAACACAGCACAGAAAAAGACGGACCACCCTGTCCGATTATTCACTCTCTCCTCTACTGTATCACTTCTACCATGGATAGTTTGTGGACTGAAAGATCGTATCACTCCTCAGGAATGTCCGCTGGTTTTCCAATCGCTGCATCATTTGCATTTATCTACCTTGCAGCCTTTTTCTTTACCCGCAAAAGATTGTATGTTTGGAGAATCTCCCTACCATGATGCATCCCGAAATGTCAGCCAACGAGGGTTTTCTTCCAGGCGCGGCCCACTGAAGATCTCTACCCTGTCTGTGTTTTCAACCTCAAGCTAGATCCCAAGCTCCTGAGCTGCTCCTTAGCTTGCACATGACAGCTTTTGTAGTTTAAAATGTCTTCCAGCAGCTTGCTATTATAACATACAGGTGCTCACCAGCCTGTTAACAGTAAAGGTGATGCTCTTTTCTCTTTTTAAAGATGAGTCACTGGCACTCTGCCTGAATGTCCGTTCAGCCTGCTCCAGACAGCTTTCCATATAGACACAGGGTGTTAACAACTAATTAAAGAATTTACTACCTCACTAAAACTCCCTTATTGCTGTTCCCTCCCAATTATTGGCTCTATTATCAGCTTTTATGGACTCAGGTGAGCTTCCGGAGAAAGTTGTGCTTGTTTTGGCCAAGTGGTCAGCTCCGTCCGTCCCTGAATAAAGTCACTCAGAGGCTAGAATCTCTGAGGTTTTTGTGATAGAGAGATTATTGTTTCTGAAGTGATAAGATATACTGTCCCTTTATAATATCCTAAGGGGAAATTTTGCTTGGACAAAAGTGATACACACAACTGCAATTGGCTTAAAACAATAAATAGCCAACAAGACATGACAATAGTACACCAAGACACAGTAGAAAAACATGTAAGATATTGCACATTCCCTGAGAAAACTATACTGTATATAAATTAGGACTGTCAATTGATTAAAATATTCAATCACGATTAATTGCATATTTGTTATCTGTTCAAAATGCACCTTAAGTTTTGTCAAGTATTTAGTACTCTTATCAACATGGGAGTGAGCAAATATGCTGCTTTATGCAACTTGCATGTGATTATCATATGGGCATGTCTGTAAAGGGGAGACTTGTGGGTACCCATATAACCCATTTTCATGTCAAGAGACCCCTTTGAAAATGGCCATGCCAGTTTTTCATCGCCAAATTTGGCGTAAGTTTTTTAACCTCCTTAGCGACAAACTAGTATGACATGGGTTGGTACCAATGGATTCCTTAGGTTTTTCTAGTTTCATATGATGCTTGATGCTTGACAACCTAAAAATCGCAGGTTGCGTTAATGTGTTAAAGAAATTAGTGGCGTTAAAACAAATTTGCGTTAACGCGTTAATTTTGACAGCCCTAATATAAATACATAGGCATTAAAAACAAGACATTAGAGTAGTACACCAAAGACACCGAAGAAAAACATTTTAAATATTGCACATTCCCTGAGAAAACTATATATAATAATTACATAGGCATTAGAGAACAAAATTTCCCAGTGCTTCCTTCCTGTTAACTACAGAACCAAGGAGTCACCTGTTTTCTTGTCAAGTAGTGTTAGTAGTGACACATTGTACTGATGGATCATTTGCATATGTAGTTTTCTTGTTACATTAAATGAAATATGCGTCTGCAGCAGCTTTTCGTCTCTCTCTGACCGACAACCATCTTTTGTGCGGTGCCCACATGTGCTTTCCATCTCACCTCTCTGTGTGTTAATCAATCTCCGTCTCGCCGGCGTCCACTAGGTGACAGTAACGACACAGCTCTCCCCTCTGGGGATGGAGATGAGGCGAGGTGTAATCTGTGTTTACACAAGGTGAATTGGCTGAAGACTATAGAGGTTATGGACCGGGTGGGTGTGTCAGCAGCGGTGGTCATGTTGTAGTGATGTGGTGACGTGGTGGTGAGGTTAATGATGGTGGTGAAGTCCACTTACTACCCATTTACTATTCTGCTTCACATCATTCAGCAGCATATAAAGGCTCACCATAATGGCCCATTCGTTGCGCTCTGTGAAAGCTCAAAAAAGGATCATAGAACAACTTTTTCGTTTCAATTGTTTTGTTGTAGCAGCTCCCTTTCTTGTCTTTGACGTAACCTCACAGGACAGAACAAGTACCGTACCCTTCATGTGTTCGTATGAACTGATTTTAAACTGAATGTTATTTAAGAGATGTACAGTATAAAACGGGATGTTATTGGAATGTTTCTTTCATACAAGACATAGTGATTCTTGAATTGTTGATGTTTAGGTTTGGACATCTCGACCATTTATAGAGTTCGAGGTGGGAGGGGCAACTTCAGTTTCTTTTTACGTACTACAATACCCATGAGCCTCGGCTGCTGTTGCCATGGAGAAGAAGCCCGTCAGAGGCCGCAAATCAAAGTTGTGGCTAGAGATGCACAATTAATTGAAATCTTATCGAAATTGCAATATGGCCTACTGTAATTTTCAAATCGCAGGATTTGGAATACTTGCAATATGTGTTAAAGGTGAAATGTGTGTCAAAATAGCATTTAAATTAAATGTTATTGTGCTACAGAGATGTCCTGGCCTTCACATTATATTCTACAGACTTATGAAAACACCTTTGTTTGGTACAGATAGATACCCGCAAAAATCACACCATAATCATTTTGATGTTTTTCAATGAAAATGAGAATAATGATGTAAACATTTTCATTCCTTCTAATATCGCAAATCATATAGCAATATCAGTCAAAATAATTGCAATTAGATATTTTTTCAAAATCGTTCAGCCGTAGTTGTAGTGAATTTAAACGCTTTTGTTGTCGCAGATGTAAACAAAAAATAATCTCTCAGTTGCTGCACACCACACACTAACAGATTCCATTCATGAACAACCAGAGTCCCGACTCTAAAAAATGCAAAATCTCTCGCTATCAAACGTGACTTTAGTGTAAACAAACAATGTTAGTTTTTCCACTACTTTATACTAAACATTCATGAAGAAAACATTTAAATAATCTTACTACTAATTTATGCTTCGCGTTTCGCATTAGCTCAGGCTTTAGCCACAGCCGCCATGACGGCGGTTGTTATCCTTCCTTCTTCAGTCAGCTTGATTCTCAATTGGCTATCGTTCTTTCCCACGTGACTGCATCATCGGCTCTCCTCGGGGTTCCCCACACACAACAGGACATCCGATCGTAAATATTGAACGTTGTGATTTGAAATTGGTGCGACCAGGATGGACTTCTGAGCCGATCGGGGTATGTGAAAAACACTCTTAACATACCTCACACCACAGGAATATCTGCAAAGATCATCTTTAGAACCAGCAAAAAATGTAGGCTTTGCTAACCATTGTTGGTAGGGGAAATCAGGCCCAAAATCGTCTTGATTCTCGTGTAGTGTGTGCCCGGCATTACTCAGAAATCCCTATGTGTAATATCGCAGTCTTTCATGATGTGTTTAATATGCAAATTGACATTGGAATGGCGCTAAAAAAACAATATATTGTGCATCCTTATTTCCCAATAGTACTTTGGTCATAGTGTTTCCTCTTTATTTCCCCTCCAGTGAAGGAGGAAAGTTGTCTAATGTAATCATCCAACATGTGCAAACTAGAAGAGTGTGGGCTGATAACCACAAAATGATGTGTAATGACATTAATGTCATACATTCAAACAAACACACACACACACACTCACGCCAGCCCAGAATAACAAAGATGAATGAGTTGTTCTGACGAATACATGACATTTCACAATTGTAGTGAAATCTTGCAAGACATGTCAGAGCCATACCTGTTTAAAATAAACCTCTCAGTTTCTCTGTTATTCTCTGGCAGTTAGATCTCTCCGATTGCAAAATAGATGATAGTAGAGGAGAGTCTGGGGAGACGCGCTAGTTGTGTTTTCTCACTGTTTTGGTTACCTGTAATCGCTCTTTATGGAGGACTCCACTTAAATGGATTTAAAGCAAAATATGTCTGCTGCACTGACGGATCTTTATGTTGTGGTTCCAGTTTTAAAAATACATCTTTGTCACATTTGATTAACAGTTTAATAATGTTGCAACAGGGCCATTTATTCTCTTTTGTGAAATTCATGTACCGGTAATTACAGTCTAGCAATCAAAGCGTTGGAGCCAGCAGCCAAGAAGTGTGTGCTTGTATGGTTTGCAGGCTGGGTTTGACCTGTAGGCATGTGTGGAGGAGGTTTGATGAAATGCTACAGACAGGTGAGTCTAGGGGAAAGTACAGAGGAGGGAAATAATTTAGCACTGCAGTGTTAGGTGAAAACATTTTGTGCCAGTCTTGGTGATTTTCATGTTTTTATTTGCATTAAAGAATTAAATGGTTTTCAGCTGCTGATTTAGCAAATGTTATGATGGGCTTATAAGGCAGTTGGATATCTAAAGCCACATGAAAAATCACTGTAATACTCCTGAAGTGTTTCATTAAGGACTTGAAGTGTGTCTATGATACAAAGTACGGGTATTTCAGAACATCTGCTTGGCTTATCACTAGATATTCTCAGAGCTAAACTAACGCTTCTGCGGTGTGTAGTGTGCGCGCATGCACGTGAGGTGGAGCGAGCTGTGAGTGAAGGCAGGCAGAGGAGCAGAGACTCCGACCCTGGAGACCAAAGCTACGGTCTCCCCCGCGTCCTCCGACTGCGGCCAACACGGTTTTGCAAGACGGGCTTCATTAGATATAACTTTACGGTTTTGGTGCTTCCGTGTAGTTTGTGTTGGAGTCAGAGTCTGAACAGCATACCCACACGCGAGCACGCATGGGACACTGACCTGGATTGATTTATACGTGTAAGAAGTTACAAACAGTCCCTTTAATATAATATATTCAAATGTGACTACTTCGACTAATTTTAACATTTTACGAATCAGATTTTTTTTTTGTACTCTAGTCAGCATGACCTCAGTATCTCCTTAAATATTCCCTAAATGTAGCCTAGCTGCTGCTCACTTTGTCCCGTCTTTTTATGTGTAATATCACACATAAAATTTAAGATACTGATTTGTGAACTTGCAGATAATCACTATCACCTAATATTAATTAATATTAGCGTGCTATAGTGAATGTTATACTCACAGTTTGTATAAGTACAAACAGTGAATGAAAATAGCCTGCAGAGGTAGCACCATTTATGAGCAGTTCAACTGAAGAATTAATGTTTTTTGAACAATTTCAGAGGTCAAATTGAATAGTATTTCTGAAGAAAGAACCAAAGATTAAAGTGTAAAAAATTATGTTTTTAAAAATTGTATTGACAAGTAATTATTTTGTGACCCTTTTAGATTTATGTAGTGACACCTTAAAGTCTCCCCAGCCCAAGTTTGGGAACCACAGGTTTATAGTGAACAATGCAGGCAACTATTATGAAAATCCCCTGAAGGGATTCCAGCCGTGTGTTGTGCTCATATCCTTTGTTACAGGATTATACCGTTTATTTAGATGGTGACAGGTGTCCTGCAGGAGTTGGAGACAATTTGCTTAAAAAGCGATCCTGGTGAAATAATGAGTCCGAGGTGACACGGAGCACTTCCTCTCAAACATCAGTTACACCAGGTTTTGCATCCATTTTGTCCCCCTTTTCTTCTCCTCCTGTCACTCGCTTCCGCGCTGCTTGTGTGTGTATTTGCATCGGATGGTTGTGTGTATAAAAAAAATGTGACCACAGGTGTCAAGAAAACAGTGACAGTAATGGAGGAGGGAGGCTCTGACACTCCAACACTGACAGCGCCGCACTGTCAGCACGGTCGGTCTGTCAATCTGTCACTAGGTTATCATTAGCCCGTCAGCCCAGGCAGCGCAGGCCCTGACCCAGTCAGCAGCACACACACACACCTCACACACACTCCTTCACACGTCCATCAATATCACAGAGTTCATCTCAAGTTTGACAGACAGGGACATACCCGAGCCGTCTCTGCGTATAGCCAGTGGGGAAAACGCTCCATGACGCATGACTTCGTCAGCGTCTTCCAACGATAAATCTAAACTGGAGACAGCACGCTCAACTGAAAAATCTATAGATAACTCAAAAACGGCATATATTGGTCCATGTATGGTATTAAATAATATAGCTTTTGTTATGTAGATTATTTGATAGGTGTATCAAATAAAGAGATTAGGGAGATGTTTGAGGGTGTTGGCCATCTGTTATGCCAAAAAGGCAAAAGTATCAGGTGAAGTTAACAAATGAATCTTCTCTTCCCCTTTTTTCTCTCTCTTTTCATCTCAACTCATGCATTGACGGCCGCTGACCTGTAAACAGGACGTACTGCAGGATGTATGTGAGACAGGACATGTCCTTATTGTTGAGATCTCGTTCAGTTTAGCATGGAAGAGGATTAAAGTCGCGATTGTGTCCGTTCGGTTGTTTTATGAGACTCAAAGAGTAAGTTCCATTCATAGATAAATAGTCCCAACGGCTTATTACATTGGCCTATTTTATGGTAAGAACCTTTGTTATTGAAGTTTTTAAGCACCACAAACGAAATCCCATTTACTTCCATCTTTTTTAGGTATGCACTGATACGACTTTTTCAGTCCTAATGCCGATACCTGGGCTTTGGGTACCGATCTGATACCAGTATTTAATTAATAAGCTGTATGCCTCACTGTGTGGAAGTGACTGGGTTCATTGCTTTCCTAACAAATGCATACATTGATGTACATTTATTTAATTGTTCTTTATTATCAAAATAATGAATTGTACAGCAGCAACTTGGTAAAAAATTAACAGGAATCAGAATTCAACTGTAAACCTTTTTAATGCAGAAACAAATTGGCATTTTGTGTCAGTATCGGCCCGATATCCAATACGATATCGGTGCATTCCTAGTTTGGTTGGTGGCTCAGCGGCGGGATCCTCAAACCCTCTGCAAAAATAAAATAATCTGACCCCACTTTAAAACCCACTAGGTTAACTGACACTTGAGCAGCATTACATTTGCAAAAAGAAAAAAAAGTCTGTCAAAAAAGGCACGTTTTTTTAACATATCAGAAATTAAGAAAACGCCCCAGTTTTAAATTTAATGATTTAACTTTAAACTACTTATAATGTGTGGATATCCACGGCATGCGTCCTCGGAGGTGATAACAGATGAAGCAGCAGCACCAGTAGCAGACGCAGGCCGGGATACTTGCACTTCTCGTTGGGGCCCCTCAGTTTAAAAAATCCCCCGCTGTCATTGGAGATGGCCTCGCTTGTTTTTCTAAGCACCCTTTGAGCTTTTTCAAGTGCAGAATTAGGGACTGTTTGGGGAGTTAACCAGGACGCTTCTGCGCTCCCGAGACAGGAAGCCTGATTGGTGATATCTTTGATTAATAGCGCTCTCTCTCTCTCTCTCTCTCTTTCTCCCTCCCTCTCCCCAGACATCTTGAGCCAGTTTTTTTTTTTTAAATATGTAAATTCCAACATAATCAGTTCCTCCTCAGTAGTGTTTGGTTTAGGACAGAAGAGGAGAGCTAGATGGGGAGCATAAATCACTTTTAGTAATAGTTGCCTGCTTCTGCATTAACAGAATCTTTTAGAAATATTTAATTGCCTTTTAATAGAATTACATTCCCTTTGCTACACTCTCCCCATGATGTCATTACATGTTCTTATGTGCCATTATCGTACAAAATGTAATTTATACTACATTTCACTTTTAATGCGATCAGTTTGGAAGTGTTGCACCGCCTGTTTGCTTTAAAAACAGGTTTGGCTCCAAGGCCGTATTTCAATACTATAGTTTGACTCACTTGGTAGTAACTATAGTTTATTGGCCTCACCCAGGCCTCGTGTTATTTGGATAGCTCTTTATGTTACATTTATTACACCCACTTCCCTGATTTGCCTTTTTGCCAACTGCAAGTGTTTTCTTACAAATACAGTGTGAATTTATTGTCGTCTGTCTTAGTAGGTTTATATTTTAATAAACCAACATATTAGTATCCATTAACATGTAGTCAGACAGGCTGTATTTGTTTGTTATCAAAGATAAACGCGACTAAAATCAACACAACCTAGTATAATGTTTGAGGAGTAGCAGGTTGGCCTTGTATAAAAGTCTGGAGGTGAAGATATGCTCTTTGCAATCTAAACACTAATTATTTCTTTATTATTGTTTGCTGTCTTAATGGTAATCCCCTGGAGTTTGTAATCCTGTGCATCTTTTTATCTATCGCCGTGCCATTCTTCATTCTTTCACCTCTGTTTCTACCTGAGCGTTACAGAGAATTAATCAGAGTTTCTATATCACAGCGCCCGGCCCAGTCGCTGATGGATATCGCGTTGGCTTTGTTACCGCAGATGACAAATTGCAGGGGAGCAGCAACTCGCAGGGTTTGTTTAGCATTCCTGATCTCGATGTGTTTTGAAAAGTATTAATGGAGGACATGAAGGCATGACATATCACCTGCAGGTTCAGTCAGGAGCTCTTGTCAAAACCAGAATGGGCCTGTGAGGTGAAACTCTGTCATCATGACACTCTTATTATGCTTCATCTCACGCCTTGAGACGCCAAGACAAACTGTGATTTTCTGCTTTGGCTCTCAATGAACCAAGAAGTGTATCGTGTCGTGAGATGTTTTTAAAACAATTAGCAATATGTTTGTTCGTTTCTGAAATACGTTATTTAAAAAAAAGTTATTTGCTTGTGATCTAATTGGTTTTGTGAGACGAATAGTACATATAATGTCTAATTTTGCTAATTAATAATAATGAAAATTCTTCATTATTTTATGAGAGTATTTAAGAAACTATTATTAGCATATTTAAGAAAGTAGCGTGTAAGCTATCATTAGAGACTGTAGCATTTAGCGGGTCAAGTAAGCGTGTGAAATGAGCGACCAGTATGTCTCTCATGTATTAGCCCATTTAACTGGGGGAGCTGTGCTTCCTGTGGCAGTGACCTTCTCCCTGTGGCTGCTGGGAATTACAGTCATTCAGTGTGTGTCTCGCTATGATGGATGACACCTGCACCCGTTGAGCAATCGCTCCCTGGCGCACTATTGTTTTTCTTTCTCACTTTTGCGTGGGAGCAAACGGTCTGCATTCCCGAGCCAAAACCAACTCAGATAATCATCTCATCTACGTGATGTATGACCGTATCTCTTTGGAAGACAAGTTATCGGACGACCTGGAATGTCTTGCCAATACAGCGGCGATGGCAGTACTCGTGCTACTAGTAAAGCTATTTGTTGGGTCACACCAGCTTTCTAAGTTAGGATGATGCAGCACTTTTTAACACCTGGCCCCATTGTTTCTGCCATACGGTCTTCTTATCAAATACAAAAGCCAAATTCCACGGCTGTTAAAATGCTGCATATGTCATCAGCTCTGCAATAAGAAAACCAGGTGCTCAATCAAAACTATGTAACTATGAAGATACTGACATCATATGAAACTAGAAAACCTAAGGAATCCATTGGTACCAACCATGTCATACTAGCTTGTCGCTCCAAACTTGCACTAAATTTTGGCGAGGAAAAACTGTCATGGCCACTTTCACAGGGGTCCTTGACCTCTCGCCTCAAGATATGTGAATGAAAATGGGTTCTATGGGTACCCACGAGTCTCCCCTTTACAGACATGCCCACTTTATGATAATCACATGCAGTTTTGGGCAAATCATAGTCAAGTCAGCACACTGACACACTGACAGCTGTTGTTGCTTGTTGGGCTTGAGTTTGCCATGTTATGATTTGAGCATATTTTTTATGCTAAATGCAGTACCTGTGAGGGTTTCTGGACAATATTTGTCATTTTTTTGTGTTGTTAATTGATTTCCAATAATAAATATACACATACATTTGCATAAAGCAGCATATTTGCCCACTCCCATGTTGATGAGAGTATTAAATACTTGACGAATGTCTCTTAAAGTTACATTCTGAACAGATAAAAAATGTGCGATCAATCGCGATTAAATATTTTAATCGATTGACAGCCCCAGTTGTCACAGTATAAAATCTCACTGTATGCTTGTAGCCATTTTGTTTCCACTGCACAGCTTTAAACTGTGTCTTGGCGCAGAATGCATTTGTGGCAGTCTTGTAGTGCATATATAAGAGTCTGTCTTAATGGCTGTGCTCCTGAAACTTCTTTGCTATTTGCCTTTGTGCCTAACTGAGTGAGTCTGCAAGGCGCTGGATGACAAGCCCCGTCACTACCATTGTGGCTCAGAAACAAAAGACCCTTCAAATAATGGAATCTCCCAATATGTCACTCACTGATGCATAGCAAAGCCATAAACGTCAGCCAGATGGTAGGTCACCGAATATTACGCTCCTCCCCTTGGCTGAGGGAGGTGGGTGTGTGCAGGAGAATGGAAGGCTCAGCGAAGCAACTCAGTAGCATCATGTCCTTGGTTCGCCCTCACCCTACTCGGTGGCTGTGCATCAGAGGCTATAGAGGGGTGTGAAGTGCTCCCGCGAGTGTGTGGGTTCACTGCCACCGCGCTCTATGATTAAACAGTAGTACGTGCTGACAGCTGGAGTGGAAGAGCATGATGCACTGAGGCACATTGGAGCGAGAAGCTGCCTCTCAGTAGTGTCAAGGAAATTACATATTCGGTGTCTTTAGGTCTTGAAGCAGTTCCATGACGTGTTGTCGCCATAGCTGAATCAAAATAAATGAGAATAATAATACTTTTTGGGATATTATACCATGAGACATTTCCCGCAGAACTGGAGCAGAAAAAAATCAGTTCCCTAAAATATCAGTAATGAGACTAAGGAGGGGCAAATGGCCACTTCCCCACTTCTTACCCCCCTACTTATGGCGGCCTTGCTTGGACCACACCATGGATTTATAAAGAAAACTGGATAAAGCGTTGGAGGCAGGCTCCCGTTCATTCCTATGAGAGTTGCTCAGTGGTGCATGAAGCCAAAATGGCGATTGATAAAGTACCCGGATCTTCCAGCGATCTTCCACATCCATTGGGCCCATAGAGCAGACGCAGTAGCGTTTTCTTTAACTCCACCTCCCAGCCCACGGTCCAGCCGCGGTCTAGGTCTCATTCACATGAACGGAGAAAGGGAAATAACTCTGGATTCGGCTGTTAGAGCATTTTACAACTTTTAGGACTTAATGATTTAAATAAGGGCTATTCAAGTGTTCATACAGGGAAGTTGATTTCCCTCAAAAAAATGATCCGCTGAGTAACAGACGTCTCTTTCCCAAAGTACTTTTGGGCCCAATGGCATCACGTGATGGATACAGAAGTTGTAGTACCGCCGTTAGGCCACTACGAAAATTTGCTTCAAAGCCCGGTGCTCTTCCTTGGGTCTTGCACCACACTCATTTTCGAACTCAGCCTTCATTTAGATCCCAACTACACACCTGTAAAGTTTTGTGACTGCATCTTGCACGGTTGTGACGCTATCGCAGAGACACACCTGGCAGAGTACTTGTTCTTTCTACAGTAGCTGTCTCCAGGATCACATTTTGATGACAAGGTGAAAACAATAACAGTGTCACGGCTCGTAATGAATTGCTACGCTAACAATAGCCTGAATGGATCAAAATGCAGCCACAGGTTGCATCTTTTGTGGATCAGTCATCAGTTGCAACACCCACATCTGCAGCTTTTTGATTGACAGAACACACAAAAGCATTTGTTCTCTCTTGACTTTAACTTTTTCCAGACTGGAAAAACTTTCACTGTTGCTCTTGTCATCGTTACATGTACAGCACAGAGAACCTTTGTGACTGGGAGTTGTCAGAAAGCCTTCCCGGGCATGAAGTAAATCACTAAATGAAGTGGAAACACGGCAAAAAGTTAAACTTCATCACAAAATTACACATTTATAATTTTTTCTTTTAATGCTCAAATACATCTGGTAGTATCAGTTGTCAGTTAGGAACAGTGGGCAACCTCCGGCTCTGAAAAGTGAAGCCAATGCGTTAGTGCCTTAAACTTGCATTCTTTCTAACAGCCAGCAGGGGGCGACTCCTCTGGTTGCAAAAAGAAGTCTGATTGTATAGAAGTCTATGAGAAAATGAGCCTACTTCTCACTTGATTTATTACCTCAGTAAACATTGTAAACATGAGTTTATGGTCTCAATCGATAGTTTCAAGTCTTCTTCAATACAGCATGATGTTCATTTAGTAAATAATGGTCCCATTTAGAGTCAAATAGACCATAAAACAGGGGATGCTTTAGGGCGTGGCTACCTTGTGATTGACAGGTCGCTACCACGGAGTTGTCCGTGTTTTCGTTTTAAAACTTTAACCCTGTCACAGTGTGTTTTCATTTCATAAAAGATAAATATTTTGGTCGCCTAAAAATGTCTTATTCAGCATTCGGTGGTACTTAGCTCCACCCTATGTATATTGAACTCAGTAAGTTGTTCTGTGTGGCAAACTGGCTGCTTAGCAACATAAAAAGAAATAAAGTAATTTAAATTGGGTGAAAACAAGAGCTGTACTTCATGTCATACAAAGGTTTATTTACGATTATGGCCGCACACTTTCTTTTCTTTTAGTTTTTCTACAAACCCCTCACCTCATCTGCCATCAGCTGTTCTTAAGGTGCTGATAAAATAAACACAACCTAGTTTTGCATTCATGCTTGTCATCACTTAATCCTTTGCATTGCTAACTGACGTTAACCTCGCATGTAAAGACACTGGTTCATAGTGCACTTAGACACTGAATACTTGACAGCCTGAGAAGTGAACTGAACACGCTGAACTAATCACTGTCTCTGAATGGCTCAGTGGGGCAGGCCTGTTAATTAGTAAAGAGTGTTAACTACTGTTAGCTTTCTAAGTTAATGAAGCATTTGGTAACCTGTATCCTCTAGAGTTCCTGTAATCCGAGGTTTACGATGAGGCCCAAAATCTAGTGTGAATCATTTTAAGTGAAGTATCCAGATGTGCACAGCTGCTCTGGTCGCTTGCAGGTACAAGTAGCCATTAGCAGTGCACTCCTTTGATAATTGATGAAAATATTATTTCATTTATTTTATAGCTTGTTGATGATGGAAATGCAGACAAATGACTTCCACCATGATAATCCTCGCTAATGTTTTCTACTGCTGCTGTTGTTTCTAGTCCTACCTCTCTGTGTATTTACAATAGTATTGTTAATTCACAGACTCTAAACCATTTTATACCTTTTCCAGTTCACAAATATAAGAGACACATAACTAACCTGTTAGTACAACTAATAATTAATAGTAAACTTTTGTGCCATATTCACATTATAACCGAAAAACAGATTTTGTGCACCACCTCCATTAATGTGTATGTGGTGTATTGCGATGGTCCTGCACCGACGTTCACCCAGTGGCTGAATCCCTACTGGTAGTGCTGCAATTAAAGTTGGAGGACAAATTAATGATTGTTTCTAAATGTATCATGATCCTAGTGAGGTCGAACGCGAAATACCAGCCTTCAGAATCAGAAAAACACAGTAGCTTTTGTACTTTTACTTAAGTAAACTTGTAGCAGAGTATTTTTACAGTGTGATATTGCTACTTTTACTTAAGTAAAATATCTAAATACTTCTTCCACTACTGGTTATTTGCCAATAAATTACCTTAGTTCCCACAAACTCACCCTAAGAATCCTGTAGAAGCAAAGCGGGACATGCAGCGCAACAACTTTGTTTTTCTGCTATAAAGTATGCAGGAGCATTTTGGAAGATGTTTTCTTTGCCTTCTCTTTGTTTTTGCTTCCCACTTAGTGGCCAAGTGTTCTGTTTGTATGAGATTGCAGAAGCTCTCCTTTCCCCCCAGACTTTATTTTCCCATCACCTGTTGGAGCATGTTCGGTCACTTCCCAGCATCTTTGTGTTTGCACAGGCTGATCGAGCAGGTTTGGTTTCATCGTGTAATCTGATTAGCTGCTGAAAGACTTGATGCGCCTCATCTTCACTGCAGGCCTATTAACAGCAAGGCCACGAAATTTCAAACCTTTTCAGTGCAGTATCATTAACAACCTTAGTCGGGTCAACTGAGCCGTGACAGACGGAATGTAGTTTGACTTTTTGCTGCCGGTAGCTTGGTTCAGTAGTTCTTGGTCCTCCCATTCTTACGTTAAGATGTAGACAAAGTCATTTTTTTCTGTGGTATTTTACTTGATAATTACTTCCCTGGAAAACCCCCAGAAGACACACTATTTTATAGACAATATGTTTAATTGAGCAAATTAGAAAGAGTCCATATTGCACAGCAGCTGTGTACACACTCGGTGGAATCTGCACGGCACCAGGAAAGGGATGCAGTGAGAATGGGGGTTAAAAAAAACGTGATTGAGTCAGAAGGCCGCTGTGCCAAAGCAGTGGCTTTTCAACACAGATGCACATAGTTAGCGTGTGTGTGAAACCTCAGAGTCCCTCGCTGATCAGCCCGGCTGCATTGATTCTCCGGCTGCTGGCACGTCGCTGATGTTACTGGGTTTGCATGGATGATATGGTTGGTGGCTTCAGCCCTTCAGAATGCCGAGAATTATAGTCACTCACAGGAATTTTGGAAAGAAGTCTCATTGGACCGCTCACTCAGACCCATGTTCTTGTAAAGATGGCACAAGGCTGAAACACCAAGAGTTCCTGAGGTGGTTGGCATTTAAATTAGGCAGAGTGATCATCAGCGTGATGATAAGGTTCTGGTAGGAAGCTGGCAGGCGCTGGTTGTCTGTCAAAACCATTTGGTGGCAGCAAGAAGTGCATTTGTACAACACTTTGACTTTACTTTAATATGAAAGGGGGAAAAAAAACCTCATGATCTAGAATCCACTGACTTCTGCTCCGGTTAGAAGTCAGGCAACTTTCTTATCCGATTATTTTAAGTTGAACTGTCACACTTGACATAAAACATCTGATTGATGGTGCGATCTGATCCTGCAGGGCTTCAACAGATACTGTATGTGCAGTTCAGTTGTACAAGTTCATATTGGGTCCACGTGTAAGGTACATACTGTAAAAGAGCATGTGACAAAGACAGGTCAGGAGGACATTTCAGGACAGACCGACTGCAACTATTGATCATTTTCCTCATCGATTGATTTCGCAATTATTTATTAATTGTTTTAGTTTAAAACAATTAAGATATTCACTTAACAATGACATAAGTCAGAGAAAAGCAGCAAATCCTCACATTTGAGAAGCTGCAACTAGTGACTATTTAGTATTTTTGCTTGTGAGTGACTTACAAGCAATGCTTCATAGAAAGACAAAGTCCTGATGTCACATCCAGGACATTGAAGAGGAAATTATCTGAACATAGACCTACTTGACCATTAAGTAGCCTGCCTTATTTCATGTATAAATTCATTGCTATGGCTTCATATAATATAGAAATATCATTCATTACTATCAATCAATTTATATATTTTTGGATTCAAACACATTGGAAATGGTTGTTTTTCTTTTCCCTAATGGTGCAAAACAAACCAAATCAAAACCGTGACACAAAAACCACAATACAAACCTAACCATTGGGCTTCTTGAACCGTTGCACCACTAATTGATAGAAAGAAAAATCCCCTAGAATTTTCCTGAAAACTGAGTAACACAACAACCAGCATTCACCTAAATGTCCATGGTGATTAAAGTGACTGATCCTCAATGTTTCTACCTTTCAGGTCTGGTAGAGATCTGCTTGATGCATCCGCTCGACGTAGTGAAGACAAGGTAAGCAGCCACCCACTCAAACTTAACAACTCATACATGAACTCATATTTCGTGTCACTTTACCTAACATATAATCTACTTACTTAAGAAAGCCATTTTTAGTCCACATCTGCCTTGAATCCTCTCGGTGGGTATTTGGGTCGGTGAAGTGAAGTTCCGAACATACCAGGTCTGTTTTTTCCCAGCTGGCCGGCTCTGCACTCATTCTCCACACAAATGGGCACAAATGCCAAAAAAAAGAATGTGGAAAATGAAATGCATCATTTACCCATTCGTTCCCCCACACAATGTTAACGTTAGATGTTTTTATGTTAGCAAATCACTCACATTTTATACCTTATTACTTCATTTAAGAATAAAGAAATTTTTTTTTTGGTACTGTCTGCGGTTCTCGTGAAAAGACGGGGACTCGTAGGATCAATCAGATGCCACTAAATGCACTCGCTGTGTCTAATAGCGTGTTTTCCGTTACCATCTCCTTTTGTGTGTTATGCAAGACTGGCAGCAGTCTGGAGCTGTTGAGTGATCAGGAGCCTCACACCACAGTGTCTCAGCCGGCCATAAACAGGTCGTGGGCTACTACTAAAGCTTTATAGTCTTTCACAGGCCTAGCCAAGACCTCTGGCTTCGTTTTTACCCCCCCTGCCCCGTTCACTACTTGTCAGTAAATTGTGCTGCTTTTTCTGTCATTTACGGCAGCAGTTTCTTGGTAAATAAATTGCTTGGCGTGCCTTTTAAAAAAGTGAGATGGTTGCACTTTGAAGGCAATGCCACCACCAGAACACAGAGAGGGAGAGGCAGGGATAAAAGCCCGGGGTGAGCGGTGTTGTATTAGTCGATATTTGATACTTTGAAGGCACACGGTGTGATTTACGGTCACGTGTAGAAGCTATGGGGGTTTATTACAGGTAAGGCTTGAGCTCTGCCTGTCCGTCCTCACACGGGGTCAGGGTTAAAAGTGCACTCACTATTTTCTTTGTAATGCTCTTCCTTAAAAAGCGGTAAAAGCTGCTCTAAAACCGGACAGGTTTATCTGTTTGTTTTCTGTTTGCGTCGCCATGTGTTTATGTTGCTTTCTGGGTCTGCGCAAATTGGTTCTTTTTGGTCTTGGATCTGGGTCTGTTTTTTAACGAAATGAACAAACAGAATATAGTCTTTCTTCTTTTTAATTAGATGAGTCTAAACAACAGGAGGTTGCTGCTCATTTTGACTGACGGACACAAACACGTGCATATATGCATGCACACTGTACAGTACATGCATGTTCACACACTTTAACATCCACACATGAATTCATAAACCAAGCATACATACCAGCTAATTGGGACACTGAGGGAGCTGAAATCTATTAGCAGGAACCTTGGAGCCGAGAGTCAGACACAGACACACCTCCACTGGGTCTCTCTCTCTCTCTCTCTCTCGCTCAGGCATGGCTCTTATTAGGCACCGGCTCCTGCTTTAATGTCCACCGGTCCAAATTGAACTGCAACTGGAGTAAATTTACTTTTTTTCCACCAACACAGAATCAAAGGGATTTTTCTCCCCCTTTCTTTCTCCCTTTTTCCTTTTTTTTTTTGCAAGGTAAACTTGACTAAATGTGTACCTGCCGGGGAGCTCATGTTTACCTATTTTCCAAATGAGGGTTTATCTTCCTCCTCTTTCTCTGAGGAGGAGGAGGGGGCAGCAGTGGATTGCAGGTTTGGGATTAGCTGCAGCAGTTGGTGTAGAGGCACTCCCACCAGTAGCCAAATACTGCTGTTATGAATCAAAAAAATGTCAGGAGCATTTGGCAGCTTTTCCCTTTAAACAAATACTGATTCACCCTCCAAGACGACCGCTTTGGCAGATAAATGAATAGCTGCGTTCCACAGATTTGAAAAACGGGTGACCTGTAACTTCCAACATGATTGATCGCACAAAATTTGGACTACTTATGAGACATTTTTAAAGCATAGGAAAGAAAGTCCATTATGACAAAATTATTAGCTCAGGAAATCTGTTTAAAATTCTGATGAGCAAAAAGCTTTAGGGTAATGATAGAAAGTATTTGACTAGACCACAGATACGGGACGTAAAAGTAAAAGTCTTTTTGCCTTTGTTGTTTCACTTTCACTCCCCGCTGCGTGCTCACTGACCAGTCGAGCCATGACCCCGGTTACTCACCTTTGCTAACAAGTACATCTATCTTACATCTTAGGGACTCCAGCAGAGCCCACCTTCCATCAGTGTGACTTACTACCTCTTTCATCGTTGTGAAATAGTTGAAAGTGTACAAATTAATAATGGCCATTTTCAGAGAAGTACATGGATGGAACAAACAAGCTGGTAGAGGTTCAGTGACAAAGGGCTATGAGTAGCATGAGTTTTAGTGTGAATTGACCTTTTTTTCAGAGGACAGTACCACTAGTAGGACTGCAACTAACGAGTATTTGTTTTCGGGTTGTCCGTCCATCCGTCCGTCGCATTCTCGTCAACGCGATATCTCAGGAACGCCTGGAGGGACTTTCTTCAAGTTTGGCACAAACTTCCCATTGGACTCAAGGATGAACTGATTAGAATTTGGTTGTCAAAGGTCACTGTGACCTCACAAAACACATTTTTGGGCCATTTCTCAAGAATTCATATGACAATTATGACAATTTCACAAGTGATGACGTTTTGGACAGACATGGATGTAAATTGCAACTTGACTGGTTGGCGGAGGTATACAACCGCAACCGGTAATTCTAGTTTTATTATGAATTAATCGTATGCTAAATCAAATTTCAAGGATAGTGTTGTCACAATACTGGAATTTCTAAATTTGATACAATACCTTGAAAAATATTGATATTTGATACAATTTTTCGATACCATGGGGAAAAACTGACACAATATTGAGGGCATAAAATTTTTGATTTTTATTAAAAGATGAATAGCATTGTGTGTGTCAACTGGCTGTCGGAGAGGAGAGAGAGCAGAAAGCACAGCTGGTACCCGTGTATCGATACCACAGAAAAAGAGTATTGAAACCTTTTCAAATATTCAGTATCGATATGTGTCGAAACTTTTACTCTTTTTCAGGAAATAGTGAAATATGCCCATCTTAAGTGCTTGTTTTTTCTGAAATAACAGTCCAAACCACAAAGATATTCCATTTACAATGATATAAAACAGAGAAAAGCATTTTGATTATATAAGTTTTATAGTTTTCACCGAGGTGCAAACCAAACTCGGTGTCAATACAAGCAAATCAGGTTGGATGAAGGCAAAATAGCCAAAATCTTTTGGGGAATAAAGCATGGTATGTTAGAGTAGAGTTGTTTTTATGAACTATTTAAAGTTTAGGACGACTATTTATTATCCATGTATGTAACTTTACGTCTGAGACGGTTCTGTTTCCTGTTCTTTGTTGCTAGTAATCCAGAAATCAAAGTTAATCCAGCAATTGAACCATTTTTCTCATTGTGAGTCACTGAGGATAATAATGAGCCCAAAATGTAAATGTAGCATACTTCACACAAAGTAAACCGTTAATTGCCCCTGACCCTGACCCTCCCCTCCCTCCTCCCTGGGTTGGGGCAGGAATGTGGGGGTGAAGATGGAGGGTGCGATGCGGCGTGGGGAGGGAAAGCGGTCGTCAGTTTAGCAGAGAGAGAGACAGTGGGACCGGAGTTACAGCTTTTCATTAACCTGGAAACCACCTAGTTACATGGTTCATGGGCTGGTCTCAGCTCACTTGGAGGTAACAAAGGGTGTCGGGCGGCACTTTCTGCAGGGGGCTGTGCGCTCGGGGCACCCCATCTGACTCTGATCAGGTTCTCCCTCTCATTAGAGAGTTGCACTGAGCCTGCATTTCCCTTCATGTCGAGATCCTGTTACATGGAGCTCCACCCTTATACATACTCGCGCTCATCTGAAAGCAGCTTCCCATCACCCCCTTTTTACTTCCGCCCGAAGAGTGAAACCACGCCTTCATCGTGTTTGTGTACCCTGAGCGACTTCTCCTGTCATCGTCAACTTCCTGTAGTTTCTACACGATCTGGTGTTTTCCCCTAAAAATGTATTTTGTGCAATAACTCTGGACAGAGCCACTCCTTCTCTCTTCTCACTCTGCACCCACTCTTTATTTCTGTTTCATGCTTTCCCATTCAGATTCCTCCTTTTTCCCCCGCTCGTCATTTTTTCTCTCTCTCAGATAGCTACTCTTAATCCAACTTTTTTTTTACTCCTCCCACTGAACATTAAAGGTTTTATTGATAACATTTTTATGTAGACGAATATTTAAAAAAAAATAATACATCTACAGAAAGGTGCAGAATAAAAGTATGGCTTGTCCTGAAAAAAAGAAATACATTATTAGGGTTGTGAATCGATTCAAATATTTAAATATGCTCAAATCATTCACATATTAATTTTCATTCACGTATATTGAGGTCAGAGGTCAAGGGACCCCTTTGAAAATGGCCATGCCAGTTTTTCCTTGCCCGAATTTTGCGTAAGTTTGGAGCGTTATTTAGCCTCCTTCTCAATAAGCTAGTATGACATGGTTGGTAACAATGGGTTCCTTAGGTTTTGTAGTTTCATATGATACCAGTATCTTCACTCTAACTTTAAAACTGAGTCCGCTACAATCTAAAAATCACAAGTTGTGTTAAAGAAATGAGTGGCGTTAAAATAATTTCCTTTAATGCGTCAACTTTGACAGCCCTAATTATTATGATTATAAATTAATCATTTTAGAAATTTTGGTTAGTTTCAAAATGAATGTTTTGTTTATCTCTGTGGAAGATATCTAAATTTTTTGTTCCTACTTCTAACAAGGCTTGTGAGCCAATAGTGAAACAACGTTTGTGTTGTATTAGTGTGGAAAACAACGCCTAAATGGCTGAGATTGATGGTAAGTGCCTGGCAACGACTTGTTGTGAAGTAAATGCAATGAAGCGGGGGAGGGAGAATGCGACATTTAGCGGCTGAACGTTATCGATGTTATCAATAACACCTTTAACCGTTTCTAGTGTTTTTACATTCATGGTTTTAGCTTTTCAGCAACCATCTCGATTAGCCTGTTGTTGAATCAGCCACTACTTTAGCTAAAATAAACCATATTATATAACAACATCATCAACATCATGTTGAGTGCATTGTTTAAACTTCCATCATTCCTCCTGAATTTGTAGTTTGTTGAGCGATTATGTAATGTTGTTTTAAATCCCTGTTGTACATGTGTTTTAGAAGATTTGTATTGAATTATGCAATTCTGTAAATTGTATTGTATGACATGGCTGTCAGAGTCATTGCAAACCACTAAGCCTGCCAGCAGCCTGTTTCAAGCCTGATTAGAAAAACCTGGTACTGGCCCTTTGCTCGCGGCAGTATCCATAGCAACACTACCTCCATTTGGTCACAGCACGCATGAAAGTGTGTCCCACTCGGGGGGCTTGAAAGTGATCTTTGATGAGGGCTTTGACAGATGACGTCCAGTCTTTTTGGCTGAACGTGTGACAGCGCTGAGGATCGCCCAGAGGCTTCCCCCCGCCCTCCCGCCTCCCACCTCTGTTTGCCCCCAACTGCTTGGTGAACCCCAGTGCACTTATGGAGGAATCCCTGACACAACCCTCAAACAGCAGGGCACAAAGCAGCAGCGGCCTGATAGCTGATCTTGCCTTGTAAAGGAGCAGGCAGGTCAGCGGTCGTCAAGCCGGCTCCTAATCCCTCCGGCGCTGTGAGGCTGCGGGGCAAGACTTTACTCACAGTGTAAAGCCAAAAACACATGCAGCGTGCGAGCAGGATGAACCGAGCTCAGTCTGTGCATCGCTTCAGTGCACAAGCATTAGCGAGGGTGAGTCCAGTGCAAAAGGTGGAGAGCAAGTCCTTTCATGAGCGCAGCATATTTGGCAGGATTAAAACGGATGCCTTGGCGTTCCAGTCATACTCTCTCGGATGATGCCTCAGACTTCTCTGTATGAAATATGTGGCTCGGCTAAAATATTTGTCCAATCAGATTGAAAATATTAAATATTGTGCTCATGTGCATGGTGTACAGATGAATAGATAGATCTATCTTATCTGATTCTTCACCTCATAACTTCAATGAAAATGTAGGAAGGAGTGTGCCCTCTGTGAGGCAAGACAGAAAGTCGTAGGGGTGTGCCGTAGGGCCGGGTATCGGTACTTCATACCTTTAACCCAATACCAAGTAGTATCGAAACTTCACCAGTCAAACGATACCAATCCTTTTTGTACCCAGATTGAGAAAAAAAATGACTATTTGTATGGTTTTGCTCGCAGCGAATCACCGCAAGAGTTCTTCGAGTCTGTGGTGTGGTTAAGTCAAGCGTGGTGTTTGACAAAGTTGGCAGTTCAGCCTGCCGAGATGCCACCAAAACGTTCGAAAGTATGGCTAAACTACACGCCTGTTGTTCGTCTTGACACAACCCCCCCATTCACAGCGCCCGGGGAATACATGTTTTGGTGGTGAGAGGAAACCAGAGAACCCGGAGGAAACACACGTGAACATGCAAACTCCACATAAAGGCTCTGGCCACACCTGTGGCGTCTGACAAAAATGAATGCGATGGTGGTAGCACAAAAAAATAAGATATCAAATGAAGTACTCTGTTGTTATCGGTATCACTTTAAGGGCACTGTTATTGGTACTGGAGTCATCATTTTTAAACAATACCCACCCCTAGTGTGGGTCACAGACTTGCAATTAACGCTTGTAGCCACATGTTTTAGTAACCATAACCACGATTTTTCATTAACCTGAAGTAAAATCAGTTAACATATTACAGAAAGCAAGAATTTTAAAAACGTTTGTGTTGGATCATGGAACGTAATCAGGGTCCTTCCTTTCGTCCTTTTTTGGGGGAGACCACATTTTTTTGTGTTTTTTTGTTTTGCTGTTAAGTGTCATTCTAATTTTTTGTAATTAATATACAACATAAAAGAAAACAAATCACAAAATCAAGTGGAGAAAACAAAACAGCAAATGAGGAGGGGAAAAAAGGTGGTCATTTCTTATGAATATGTATTACTTCAGTTCTCCCAAAATCAAAAAGAGTTAAAAATACAATGCCAACTGCCCATCACTAGAGACATCTCCCTGAACTGCCCCCTTTGTCTGTTGAATATGTTTTTTGATTGATCATATTAAAAAAACAAAGAAATGGTTGAAAATATCATAAAAAACTGCCATGCTAAAATTTACATTTGAATTTGGCATTTCTAATTTCTTGAGTAAAAATTTGGGACCTGATAATGGGGCTTCCTGCTGGTCGCAGCAGTATATGATGCATATGATGTAACTGCAACGTCATTTCGTTTTTTTACCTTTTAGTGTCAACTATCTAATAAAAGCGAAATGCCAGAAAAATAAACTTTTAAAACCCAACCCATTACTTTTAATGTTGTGACAGATGTTGCTGCAGATGACGCAAATAGCAGTCCCAAATGGATGAACTAAATGAGAGATTTCAGCTATAGATATAGGTGCACATAAAGAGCAGATGTGCACATCGGTGTGTATGTGTTGTACTGGAGCACCTGTAATCATTATCAGTGAAGGGGTTCGCATTCCAGTACACTAATTACAGAGTGGAGGCATTGTGTGCTTTGATTTCACTAGACTCTGACTATGCTGCAACCACATGCTGCCCCCCTGCTGCCCCATCTCTCTCTCTTTATTTTTGACTTTCAAAACTCACACATGCATGTCTGTATGTCCTTCATCACCCCAACCTCTCGCAAGCAATTTTTTGCACTTTTGAGTCACTCGTAAAGGCACCTCAGCCAAACATTGTTGTCACTGTGGCACTACTACTTGAACAGTATGTTCTGCAGTAAGCTGCAGTGGATGCAGGCATCGCCGTTGCTTGGCAATTTAAAGTGGCACAGTTCTCTGCTCAGAGGAACACATCTACTCTTTCACTCATTCAAACTGTTTAAGCATGTGTGCTTGCTTTGCTTTTTGGCAGTTAGTGCCTGAAGAGCAACCACAGTCTTCTTCCCCTTTGTTGGTGCAGTTACAGTGATAATCTGTACCTGAAGTGTTGAACGCTTAAGGGCTCAGCATGGTCCCTGTGCCAAACGTTAATGTGTACATAGTCACACAAGTTGCACTCCCGTCCTTGTGAGAGTTGCCGTTGACTCTGGCTTTTGCATGGTTGCTACTTTCAAAGGTCTGCATCACTGACTGGATCCATAATACTTCATGTCACTCATTCTGCACTTAAAATAACTGAATCTAAGGTACAGGATCTGGTTGGCGTCCAGTAAAAGCGGCTATAGTCTGAACTGGCCTTAAGTCTTCACTCGGAGTTCTTCCTCAGGAATACCAGAGTAGCAGTATTTGTCCGAGAAAGATGTATGTGTCAGATAAATGATGAAAGGGAAGCTAAATGAAGAAAGAAGACGGAGAGAAAGATAACAGTAGCGGTAGCCTTTCACTTAGATCCCTCTTTATCTATGACTGGTTTCTCTACATTCTGCTCAACAGTGTGCCTTTACAAAACAACATTATATGACTCCAGTCTAAATAAGTGTCACCATACACCTAAACACATCAAGTTACAAATCTTTATATAGAAACGGGGAGCTGAAATGACCCATTTTACAGCAACAATAAAGGCCTCTGTAAAGTCTCATTTGTGTCGATGCTTGGTGGCGCCCACAGCAGAGTTGTGTGTCTTGGCCTCTTGAGACAAGATGATGCAGTGTGTAGTAATAGTGACTCTCTGGTTTCTCTCTGGAAGCATGCAGGGCAGTTGTCTTCTGTCTGGAGCACACTGTGTTATAACCAGTGGTTACCTGCTGTCAGGGGAGTCGCCGCAATCCTGCAGCCTCTCCTCACATCAAAGTGGCTGTTACTGTCGCTGGCCCAGACCAGTCTATCACCAGGTAGTCCTGACCTAGCTTGTCTGGCATGCCATCATCTGTCATGGCTTCTGTTTGTTCTCTGTTTTGCATCTTTCTCCTACATTGAAATTGTGAATCAATCTAGTTCGGTTCCTGTTTAAGAAATGTTCGATGAGGAATACCTGCAGAACTGTGGATAAACAAGTGTTACTTTTACTGTTTTATGTTATACTGTTATATGTTACATGCAGTCAACCCTGTATCACCATGGATGTATAAAGAGAACTGGGTACGGCGTTGTAGACAGGCTCCCGTTCATTTCTATGAGAGTTGCTCAGTGGCGCCTGAAGCCAAAATGGCCTGACGGAGTGATAAAGTACCCGGATCATCCGGCGATCTTCTGCATCCATTGGGCCCATAGAGCAGACGCAGTAGCGTTTCCTTTAACTCTGCCTCCTTCTCATTCACATGAAGGGAGGAAGGAAAATAGCTCTGGATTTGCCTATTAGTGCATTTTACAACTTTTAGAACCTGATGATTTAAATAAGAGCTATTCAAGTGTTCATACTGGGAAGCTGATTTACCTAAAAAAAAAAATTATCTGCTGAGTTACAGATATCTCTCTCCCAATGTAAGTCTATAGGAAAAAGTATTTTTGGGTCCAATGGCATCACGTGACGGACACGGAAGTTGTAGTACAGCCGTTTGGCCACTACGGAAATTCGCTTCAAAAATCGGCGCTCTTTCTGGGGTCTTGTGTATCACGCAAGTCATGGTGGGCATTAAAATAAGTATGTAAGCGTACAAAACAAAACATCAGTCTCCTGGTTGAAAGTCCTGTGTTTGTTGGACCCATCCACCTCCACCTCACTACCTCTGAAGCATATTTACGCGGATGCATTTACATTGCAGTCGGACTACATGGCGTACAAATGACATGCCTAAAGTAAGAACGGCATTTATATTGTACGCTTTTGACTTGCGAATTATCGTGTCAGATAACACACCTTTTCGTGCGACCGGGCGGATACATGCTATAATTAAAATGACTGCTCTAACATTAGCACCATAATTTCAGTTAACAGCATTTGGAAAAGGTTAAGAGACCCCAGTTTAAACACCCAAGAAATCGTTTCTGTTATGCAACCACGACTACTGGAAATGTCAGTAAGAGTACTCATTGTTTCCACCTATCTGCTCCACTACATTAGTAACTTTCTAAATTTGCTTCAGTCCTCTCTGACATATAGAGCGATCTGTCCGTCAACCACAAGTTTGTAATGCTCAAAACATCTGAGTCTCAGTCTCGGCCCTTCCCAGCCTGTCCTCGTGCTGTTTTATGCAGCTCTTTTCCTGCTCTAACACACTAACACAGCCTGATCTCGGGTCACAGAGGTCACAGTATATGAGCAGACATCTGGACCGGCAAACTGGTCCCAACATCACCATAGGGAATCAGAGGAGTCAGTTTCATCGGAGTGAGAAAGAATCCAGAGTTACGTAGGGATATCGTAGCACTTTTTACAGCCAGAGGAACTTTTTGTCCCGTATCCACGCCGCAGCCTGCTCCGTAACTCGGGATGTCCCAGGCCCAGTAGGTTTGTGGTGCTGGTGAAACCCAACCTGGCCTGGTCCAGATCAAGCTCTGGCAGCCTGCCGTGTCACAAGCGCCAAAGGTTTATCACTTCCCCTCTGCTCCCATCTTCTTCCCTTCGACTTTATTTTCCTATTCCTCTCTCCAAAGGTCTGTCTTTATTGGCCCCCTCCTGCCACGCTCAAACACGTCTTCCTTTAACAGTTTTGTCATCGATTCAATCTATCAATATTTGTTTTATTTCATGTTATTGTGCAGGATGGAGGTCAGTTGAAATTATTAAATTACATTTCTTTGAAAACCACGCAGGAGTATCCCTTTAAACAAATAACTAAAAGCATGCTCAGTGCTCAGACATTATAAGTGTCATACTCGTTGTTTTATGCTCTTTTTTATTTGCCAAACACATTGACAGTCAGTCAGCACTGTGTCAAAACAAGCAGCCATTGGATCCCAAGGGGACCCTTTTTATTTATGGTTACACTTTTTTACCCTGAAGCACGATCGGATGGCTAAAGTCACAATTTGCCGCATTTGCCATGTTGGACCATTTAGGTCGGAAAAGTGCTCTTAACCTCATGTACCAATGCAATGGTCTTCTACCATCTTTATGATCCTGCTCATTAAAATTAATTGTCTGGCTGTAAAAATAGATTTCCCCTTTATGTTGCCTTCTGGATTGTCTTATGCACTTCAGATCTAACATGAGAAATTGCTGAACTTTCATCCGTTCCCCTCGGTGATTCACTTCTTCTTTTTCTTCAATCATATATAGTTTGTCTCTCCGTTTTATTTTTTGTCAAAGCACTTGGCGTTCCTTGAGGGAAGGCATGAGTAGATCAAGGCTCTCACTGTAGCAACCAGTCCAAAAACACAGCAACACACATAAATCATAATGTTGAAGAAAATGGTACAATTTGAAATATTACAGTATAATAGATAGCATTAGATAACTACCTGTTGTAGGTTGGGTCATTACGTCTTTTATATAGAGTGTTAATCTATACGTCAATCTGTCTGAGCTGTAAATATGATTTCATATCAGCCTTATTAGACCCTAAATTTTAAAGTGAGCAAGTCATCAAAAAGTACCACGGAGGGAATACCCCTCATTTAATAGGGCATATTTTTAAGAGTTCTCCTAAAAAGCATGGCCTGCCCCCTTTTAAAAGTAGGCCCATCACGCCTTTGCCTTTTGATCAAACCCCCCTACCCCTTTCCCATGGGCGTTTTTTTTAACACCATCATTAATGAGCCTCACCTCAACATCTCGTCCTCTGTGGGGTGACAGCCCGTCTTGTTGGCCCCCGGTTCGAGCCCATTACCACCGGGGTCTGGGAGCGGACACGGCTTTGTAAGGCCCTCAAACGCCGCGCTCCTGTCCATAAAAATACAAAGAATGGGGCTCTGCTCCGCCCTCATTTACCTTTTTGACTTCTTTGTGGACGCCTTTCTGTACTTTTTACAGGCGGTGGAGGTCAGGTGGGCGAGGTTCTTCGGGATTATTTACCCCAGAGTGCTTGTCTCGTTCGCAGAAGCACCAACCTGCCCTCGCCTTCACCCTCACCTGGGCAGCTCTGGGCCTGTAAAGCACAAACACAGAGAGACGCGATATGGAAAGGAGAGAAGAGGTGCTCTTGATGAACTCACAGATCTCATCACCTCTGAGTATACTGTATCTCCGCTGGCTTTCGCTGATGATTGAAGGAGATGCTCCGAGCAATGTGTTTTTAAAGAAGCCCCAGGGTTTTCTTTGGGTCTTCTGTCTGCGGCGTTTACGATCAGCATGGCTGAATCCAAGGCCAAGTGACTCTGCCTCTTGTGCTCTTCTTCAGCCAACCAGTATATCCTCTTACTCACTGAGGCTTTATTAATAGAAACTAGAGCTTTTTGTCTGTATAAAACAGAACATTCAACCTGGACTGACTGAGTCTTATTTTCCACCGTTGGTTGCTGTGAAAAGCGACATAAGCAGCTTCCGAGCCAGGGGCCTGACAGTCCCCCTGCTGCCACAACTTCTTCTGGTCCTCCCTATTATCTCCCACTCCCTTGGCCTTGCCGTTTGGTCCCTGGCTTTTATGGCAGGGTAGGAGAGGGCCATGAGGAAATGAGGTGACCCCGGGGTCACGAGTGGAGTCAGGGGGCTGGAACCGGACCACGGCCCTGCCAACCCCACTCTCTCAGGGCCGGTTCGGGTCGAAGCAGGCAGAGCAAAGGAGACAGGGGGAGACCGTGGACAGGGTCCTTTCCATCCTTGACCCCAGCATCATATGCCTTTAATTAAGCCAGATTTGAATATGTTTACAAGCCCCAGTAGTCTTAAATCTTCCGGGTCTTTGCCCCCACCTCCGTACCCCTTATTCCAC
Source organism: Sebastes fasciatus (assembly GCF_043250625.1). Taxonomy (NCBI): domain Eukaryota; kingdom Metazoa; phylum Chordata; class Actinopteri; order Perciformes; family Sebastidae; genus Sebastes; species Sebastes fasciatus. Next base: position 8,627,595 of record NC_133809.1, on the reverse strand, counting down.
CATCCCCTCATACCTCCAGTCCTTCTTTTTCTTCTTCTCTTTAATATGGTGTCAGACATCTATTTATTATGCTGGTTTAACTAGTTTTCAGGAACGGGTTACAAGCTATTTGGGAATCCACCAAATAGGATTTGAGGGACACCCCTCTAAGATGTTAATCTGTTAGCGATATGAAAGGCCGCTCACCCCACTAAACTCCCCCTCCACTGGAACCCAGGGGCCCTTTATGGCCCCATCAGGCACCCGCATGGACGACTTACTGCTGACCTTGTGACCTGGCAGTTGAAGCCATATGAGGAGGGAATCTTTCTCTTGTCCCGTTCCCTCCTACTCTCTTCACTTCTGCTTCTGTTTCCACCCTCAGAATCCTTGATGTTCTTCACTATTTGTGTAAAAATGGTTAAAATTCCTCAAGTTATCATCCATCACATTTTGAACCATGCTTTAGTTCATTATTGGGTCTAAAATCACTACGTAATCTCTTGGGGTTTGGCTGTCTTCGCCATGTGGCAGTATATAACGAGATCTCTTCTTATCATACCTGAAGCTCTTTATCTCTAACAGGCACCATTTATATTCCTTCTTTCACCCTCTCATGTAAAAGATTTACACGCAGCACTCCAGCCTTTATTAGGGAGGTAACAGCGTGTTTGCTATACAACAAAAAAGTCCGGCTCCATCATATAAAAAATTTACACGTAACCAAAGATCTGTTACAATCGGCTTACTAGCGTGTTAGTAGCCGAAAAGCTTGCTGCAAATGGCCTGGTCCTGGGGAGTTGGGTGGCTAATTGGATCGGTTGGGTTAAATAAATGTTTGAGTTCTCCCCTGCACTGGGGGGACCTGGTGGAAGGAGCCTCTCATCTTAGCAGAGCAGGAAAACACGGCGGATGAAAGGGAGAGGGGGAGGAATACGGAGGGAAATGAGCTCGTTTATGATTAGATCACATTTGTTTTTTACACACAGGTGTCACCATGTAATTTACAAAATGAAGACAATAAGAAAACTAAATGATTAAAACAACAGTTACTAGCTGCTGTAATATTTACAGTTTGGAAGCTTTAATGAGAACTTTGTCATTGCAGGTTCCAGATCCAAAGGGGAACCAGTGACCCCAACAGCTACAAGAGCCTGGGTGACTGCTTCCGGACCATCTTCCGCAGAGAGGGGTAGGTTATCCACAAACCACGACAGTCGTTTCCAACTACGGAACAAAAAAAAGGTCTCTTAAGGTTTCTTCAGAGCACCAATGATGTCAGACTTCCTGTTTCCCGAGAACAGGGAAGGAGTCATTTCTCCGTCATCACTCAGATGACTTAGTGTCAAGGTGCAGGGCTGTCAATCTATTAAAATATCTAATAGCATGATTGTCCAAAGTTAATCGCGATTAATCGCCTATTAGTGGCGTTAAAACGAATTTGGATTAACGCGTTATCACGTCAACTTTGACAGCCCTATTAAGGTGGCATTAATTTTACATAATACTTAAATTCAGAATACTTTATCTTTCAAAGGGCAATTTACATTTGCAAACACATATACATATAAACAATTCATTCACATGCATAAAAACATTTTTAAAAATACAAAATATGATGATTGGAATAAACTCTTATTGGCAGAATTTTTTTTTTTTTTTAAGTACTTTTTATATTTATAAATGATCAAAGAACCAGATTGAGGTTGTTAAAGGCCACCTATTGAATCGACCTGCACTACACTATGAATGAATTCAACTGGTATTTGTTGGTGTTGAAGCTTCCATATGAAAGTATATTAAGCCTCTATGTCATCAAAAATAATCTGCGGAAGGAAAAAATGGAAGTGCATGTGTAGTGAAATATTATGAGAGCAGTGAAATATTATGAGTCATGCTGTTTTATTCAAATGCCACTAATGTACGTTGGCAAGGTGGTGTAGTAGTGACTGGAAAGCTGAAAGTGTTACAGGTTTGGATGCTTTTAAAACAGCCGTTGTGTCTGTCAACAGCCCGCAGAAATATCCTGCAGCCTTATCACTCATTGGTCCTCTACATTGGTAAAAGACTGCAGCTGTTGTTGGCTTAAAACCTAAATGTAAAACTTTCCCAGTGACTAACTAAAGACAGTCACCCTGTCATGCTCCCTCCTCCTCTTTTCCTCCTCTGCCGGCACTGTGACAGCACTGTGAGACAGTGCAGGTGCAGGGGAAAGTGTTTGCCACTCGCTCTGTTTACGGCGAGTCGACAGCTTTACAGCGGATATAAAGTTGATCTGCTGCGAGGTGCGAGTGAGCGCAAGGTTAGAGGCCGGCTAGTGACAGTTGGAAATCCTACATTGGCTGCGGTTCAACAGACACAGCTATCCTGCTACAGTAGCTGTGCCCTCTTCACCCCAAACACACAGTGTGAAATTGTGCCTGCATGTTTTTTGGGTGTGTCCTCTGTGAGTAGATTCGCGCGAATTTTCTCTGACACAATAAAATAGTTGTTGGATTACACACCAACAACTATGACGGCTATTTGACTGTAGGCTCACTCAAGGCTCACTCGGTCTGTCAGAGAGTCCCCACAGACAGAAGATCCACTTTCTTGTCGACCAATTATCACTAACAGTATATTTTAGCTGAGGCTGTAATCACTCCCCAGTAGCACATCATGGATTACCTCCAGGCCAAACCACTTAGTTATAATTTATACAAATAGCGTTAGGCCCCACTGTTGTAGAATTATTATTAAAAATAAACATTTCCCGTCAGCTCATGGCAGGACCGGGCTAACACCAGGCCTCGCTCTCCCTCTGAGGTGATGAGGGAGGAAACCTGAGCCCTCTGCTCGAGCTCTGTGATTAAACTGAGGAAAGACATGGAAATGTGCTCGGTGACACCATGTTTAAGACCGTCTGAAGCCTGGACACACTAACTGTACTATAGAATCACATTTTGAGCGCTCGTAGTTAAGAAATGAGTGTTATAGTGTGGATTATTTCTGTTCAAAACTCAAGTTTATACAATAAATTCTTATTAAATCTGGAAAATATAGCATGAAATCCCGTAGCTGTGCTCATAAGTGTGTGACAGTGTGAACTACGCTCAGCGGCACTCGGTTGGTGTATTGCCTTACAGGCCACGCTCCTTTTTCTGTTGCATGTGGGTGCAGCAGCCATGAGCATGTGTTAAGTGTTTCCGTCTGGAGGGAAACAAAAAGACTCTATTCTCGAGCATTCTTTACCAGTGTGGTATCCACAGACTGGGTCGGGACCCAAAGCACGGCCACAGGAATATTAAAAGGGTCCATGCATTACAGCGGAGAGCGCGTTGGCCCGCGTACAGTAGATTAGTGACTAATGCCTGGAACTAACGGTGCAGGGTTGAGCGGGGGGGTCGACTCCAGCTGGGACCTCCCATACAAAAAATATATACATTCATGGAAGTGTGGAGAATTAATATTTATTTCTGCCTCATGATGTTCATGATACACCAAAGTAAGAAGATGTGAATCCTCGTCACTGCTAATTCTGCTGTATTGTCTGTTGGTGACAATGTCAAGGTTACATTGGACGCTGGGAAAGTGCAAATATTTGCAGATGAAGCATGCCGGTTGTTTATATGTTAAAATGTTCCCCGGGGCGGCTCATATTTCCAGTGAACTTCACCACAGCAGTGGTGTGAAAATTAAACAAGTCTGCTGACGGAAGTTATCTGTCACTTTTATGCATTAGGGCTGTCAATCAATTAAAATATTTAATCGTGATTAATCGCATGATTGTCCATCGTTAATCGTGATTAAAAAGAGAGATTTGTTAAGTATTTAATACTCTGATCAACACAGGAGCGGGCAAATATTCTTGCTTTATGCAAATGTATGTATATATTTATTATTGGAAATCAATTAACAACACAAAACAATGACAGATATTGTCCAGAAACCCTCACAGGTACTGCATTTAGCATAAAACAATATGCTCAAATCATAACATGGCAAACTGCAGTCCAACAGGCAACAACAGCTGTCAGTGTGTCAGTGTGCTGACTTGACTATGACTTGCCCCAAACTGCATGTGATTATCATAAAGTGGGCATGTCTGTAAAGGGGAGACTCGTGGGTACCCATAGAACCCATTTTCATTCACATTATCTTGAGGTCAGAGGTGAAGGGACCCCTTTGAAAATGGCCATGACAATTTTTCCTCACCAAAATTTAGCGTAAGTTTGTAGCGTTATTTAACCTCCTTCGTTACAAGCTAGTGTGACATGGTTTGTACAGATGGATTCCTTAGGTTTAGTTGTTTAATATGATAGCAGTATCTTCACTCTAGCTTTAAAACTGAGCCCGCTACAACCTAAAGATTGCAAGTTGTGTTAATGCATTAAAGAAATTAGTGGCGTTAAAACAAATTTGCGTTAACTTTGACAGCCCTAATTTACACATTTCAACTGTTAAGAAGTCAGAATTCGTGCCTGATGGATATTATTGGTCAGTTTATTTAATCGGCCGTGTCTGTGTAGGCCTGACGGTGCTACGCTCCTCTCCAGATGGATGGAGGCTGTTAAAAAAGGAAAGGTTTATGAAAATGAAGGACAAATCACACACAAAATTGCGCACACACACATCCATCCATCTACCCCTCCCCTTCTTCCCTCGCTCTGTGTCAGGAGGTCATTTGCTTAGGAAAGCCAAAAAGGGACTTAGTGTGTACTTTACATTGGGAATCAAATGAGAATTCAAATGATGGCCACTCACTAGAGGCCATATTTGTTCTGTAACAAATTTCACTCCTCCTTCATCACCTGGCGGCTGCCCAGCCTGACCACACCCGGGAAATCTGTGGCCGCCATTTGCATGGACAAAGAGGGCAGACGGACGGGTCTTCCGTCTGCCTGAAATAACTTGTTTACACAAACGATACAAGGGGATTAATTTTTGGCTTGGAGGAGGGATTTTCCTCATCCCTAATCCCTTACTCCATGGCTTGATTACCCAGAGCCAGTACCACATGTGTGACTTCAGGTGTTGGCACTGTCACCTGATCACTAGTGTTTGGATAATTAGTTGTGGTTCACTGCTGTTTTTCTAAGGTGGCCTCGCTGCAGCAGATCCTGTGTAATGGCCCGTCCTTCTTCTCAGGTTATGGCAGCAAAATATTTACACTTGGACCCAATCAACCAAGATCATCTCTGTTGATTTGTAGAGAATGTTGCCACAACAGAGCTGGTGCCGCTTGTTCACAAGATACAGTCGGTCACGCCACATTGTCCTCTTTGTCCACAGACCTGTGTTCAGTATCAATATGAACTCTCTCTCTCTCTCTCTCTCTCTCTGTAACCTGCAAGCAGCTAAATGGAAAGTTATGCATTTTCAGCTTTTTAAAATTGTATGTATCCTTTATTTAGCCAGGAATGTCCCATTGAGATACAAGATCCCTTCTTCCAGGGAGTCCTGGTCAAGACAGCAGTAGTTTCACATAAAACAATTTCACATGTTAGGACCAACCTTGTCCCTTACAGAATTACGTTCTAACACAACTAAACTGCTTTCTCAATTACGTTTCGAAGGAAACATATTTTCCCCTGGCTCGCTGTCGCCATGTTGAGAGCCGTATGGATGCAATAGAAATGATCCCAATGCTGTGTTTATCGCCTTTAAATCTGATACCAACCTTATACTTCAACAAGAGTAAGGCTGGTGATGTTGTTATCCCTATAATTTAAAAGCAAAATGATGTGACTTCAAAGCTCATAAACACTGTTTCTTAGCTGTTTGTCAGCAGCTTTGAATGATTGAGAACTTACTTGTTTTGCTTTTTCCAGGAACAGAATATAAACAAGGAAGTGTGTAAATCTGAAAACTTTTTGACAGCTGGTGACCGCAAACATTTCTAATCCTGGCACAGCAACAGGTTGCCAGTATTTTCAGCAATGTTGTTTGTTAACATGTTTGTTAGGCTCCCTGCTCTCTCAGCTCTGTGAAATATAAATGGACACCTTGTTGGTCATGTTGTTCACAGGCTGAACTCTCTGTTAGACACGCTTCAAAATGGCACTTACACTAACATTATGTTTTTAAAGAACTGTGGTTTTGCATATTATGATTTATATCACAATTTGTCCGAAATATAGTGTGTAAGTATAGTGTAATTAGCTGCTGTATTATTTGGCCCTGAACTGTTCCCACTGGTTGCTTGGTCGTGTAAAGAAATGATCAAGGGCGGAGATAATTATTTAATTGAACCGTAAAGTACTTTGGACACTTTTATTAGTTCCAATGTTAAGAAGATAATGTTGTGATCAGTCTTGTTTAAATATTTAGACCTGATTTACCTGTTTCCCTTTGAGGCAATCCCCTTAAAACAACATTTAGGAATGAGAAAAATTGTTTGCTGCTGCCAGTGACAGTTTGTTATCAACACAACAGCTAATGACTCAGTAGCATCTGGTGCTTCAGGTGTGTTCCACACCTGGGACCGAAGCCACAGACGGGTTATTGTTGAGGGCTGTCAAAGTTAAGGCGTTAACGCAAAATTGTTTTAAAGCTTCTAATTTCTTTTACGGAACTTGCGATTTTTAAATAAACTCAGAAAAATCTGACAGGCCGAAGGTTGAAGCTAGAGTTAAGATACTGGCATCATATCAAAACTAGACAACCTAAGGAATCCATTGGTGTACCAGCCATGTCATAGTAGCTTGTCAGGAAGGAGGTTAAATAACGCTCCAAACTTATGCTAAATTTTTGAAAAACTGTCGTGGCCATTTTCAAAGGGGTCCCTTGACCTCTGACCTCAAGATATGTGAATGAAAATGATGAAACTGGCACACTGACAGCTGTTGTTGCCTGTTTGGCTTCAATTTGTTTTGTGTTGGTAATTGATTTCCATTAATAAATATATACAAACATTTGCATAAAGCAGCATATTGAGTTGATAAGAGTATTAAATACTTGCCAAATCTCCTTTTAAGGTAAATTTTGAACAGATAAAAAATGTGCAATTAATTGCGATTAACTATGGACAAATATATAAATATTTTAATCGATTGACAGCCCTAGTTTTGACAGAAAGTTTATCCTAAAAATGTTTTAAATTGATCAATTACCTGTTTAGTTTCATTTGACTGACAGCTTGTCTGTCATCATCTTCCTGGCCCTGTCAGTGTGAACTATTGAACCCATGTTTCCAGTGGGAGAAATGCACATGTATGCACTTCTGAATGTATACAAAACATACTATCTTCCCTATCTACCCTAACCCTATGTATACATGAAAGTCTGGTCAGGCGTTTGGAGGAACCTCTAGTGTAATGCGAATCCATATCAACCAACAGCTTTTTAGAAAGGGAAATCATAACTTCCTCTCATTATATGTACCCACCTGAATAAAAAAATACTCTTCCATATCTAAAATATAGGTTTAAATATTTCAGTTTTAGATTAATAAATGATTTTCTTTAGATACACTGTAGAGTTTAACTCTAGAGAAAGACATTTCGGAAACATCCAATCACATTTGTGTCTGTTTTAACATGTAAAAAGGGAATTTACATAAAACTAACCATCCAACCAGACTGACCATTTACTCTGTAAATATACTCCATAAAATGGATTGCTTACAAAATACAGTCTGTGTAAAATGTAGACATACATCTCTATATACATAACTCACTGTATCATTTTATTATTTTTTCCTGACTCCAAGTATACTTTAAATCACGGCTGGACGTATGATTGAGCAAAGGCAAACTACCAAATTGACTAAAATTATACAGCTACCGTCTTTTGAAACATCCAGTATATCAAAGGCTGGGAGAAACTCTTAAATCATTTCCTCCGCAGATTCCTGGGGAACTTGTTGCCAGGGTTTGTGGTTCGAAAATATATCTTGGTAGTTATGTTGCCAAACGGTAGCAATATACTTTCTCTTTCCATCTTCTGAGCTCGGTATTAGTCCTGCAGTCTATATTCAGTACTATCAGAGATTTGAGCATTATAACCTTCAAGAAGGTTGGCTTTGTCGCAGGACTGTTGTATTAGACTCCATGCCTACAGGATACCTGATAAACAGGCAATTGAGTGTCTCTGCATAGATATAATATGTTGTCATTTAGCTGAACTGACCCTTTAACTGTAGCAGATGTTATCATTGCGTGGTATTTAGGTTGAAGTGTAGATTAACTTCACAAGACTCAGCGATAATGTAACCATCACAAAAATGAATGGAGACTATATGTCCATTATTTATACTGTATGTACGTCACTTTGGACGAACTAATCAAATGAATAAATGTTGAAATCATGAATTTTACAACGGCTAAATGACTTTAATATCTTACAGATATGATTGGAAACCAACGGCTGCCTTGAATAACAACATAAATAGAGTTCTAATACTAGCGCTGTCAAAGTTAACGCGATAATAGCTAACACAAAAAACGGTAACGCAAATTTGTTTAAATGCCATTTCTTTAATGCATTAACGCAACTTGCGATTTTTTAGGTTGTAATGGGTTCAGTTTTAAAGCTAGAGTGAAGATACTGGTATCATATGAAACTAGAAAACCTAAGGAATCCATTGGTACCAACCATGTCATACTAGCTTGTCACAAAAGGTGTCCCTTGACCTCTGACCTCAAGATAATGTGAATAAAAATAGGTTCTGTTGGGCTTCAGTTTGCCACGTTATGATTTGAGCATATTTGTTATGCTAAATGCAGTACCTGTGAGGGTTTCTGGACAATATTTGTCATTTTTTTGTGTTGCTGATTGATTTCCAATAATAAATATATACATACATTTGCATAAAGCAGCATATTTGCCCACTTCCATGTAGATTAGAGTATTAGATACTTGACAAATCTCCCTTTTAAGGTACATTTTGAACAGATAACAAAATGGGCGATTTAATTTGCGATGAACCGTGATTAAATATATTAATAAACTGACAGCCATAATAAAAATAATAATGCGTAACATTTTATTGTCTCTCTCCACAGTGTCCTTGGCTTCTACAAAGGCATCCTGCCTCCAATTGTGGCAGAGACACCAAAGAGAGCGGTCAAGGTGAGATAAAATATGTTGATTCATAGAAAACCACAAAGCTTCTCGCGCTATGACACAACGCTCCGGCTCCTGTTTCCCCGTGAACTGCTCTACTGCCGTATGAAAACACTCCAACCGCAGTTGCTCTAACATGGTACACACATGTTGATTAAACAGATGACGCCCTCTGCCAGGTCTGCCTCCCCAGACACTCCTATTTGTACTGTTGGCCTACTAATATTGACTTACAAGCATTTACAACAGGCCTTCCCCTGAGCCTCCATCTTTAGTAGGAAGGCTTACAACATCTAATGGGGTGGGGAGGCACAAAGGGGGCCTGATGCCAGGCATGGAGCTGCTCTGTAATGAGATACTGTAGACGAGGATGTGTGAACTTTAAAAATAAGCACTCACACTGAGAAGATGGGGTAATCGCTCACACAGCGAACAAAGCTGGCTGATGGTGAGAAATGTCTGGAGCGAAGGATTAAGGCAAATTAAAGCTCCGATTAAAACGCCTCTGCTAGCGTTTTGCCCTTTTGCTCAGATAAACAAATCAGTGGATGTGTCTCCTTTTCACAGTGTGCTTTAGACGTTTCTCTTTCCACAGAGATTGTGGGCAAGGATTTATAGTACGGCTTAATTTCCATGCGCTAGTTAACTTGATACAGCGCTCACCTAAGTTACCCTTTCCTCCTGAGTGTTTTTAGGGTAGCTGTTTATAGTAGTGTGTGTAAATGTGGGGTGTGTGTGTGTGTGTGTACAGATGTCAGTTTATGAATCACTTTCTGACTGTTTGTGTATCCTGATCTTCCCTCTGCAGTTTTTCACCTTTGAGCAATACAAGAAGTTGCTAACTTTGACCCCTTTGTCTCCTGGAGTGGTGAGTCTTTACACGTAAAAAACACCTGAATACACTCTCACCTGAAAAACAAACACACACAGGACTAGGAAGAGCGTTACTGTGTTAAAAATCAACGGTTCAGCTCAACTGCTGAAGGCTGGTGAAACAAAGACAAATGCCAAGAATAATATGAACAGTCGAATAAGTTCATTTAAATGTTCTTGTCAATGCAGAGTTGTGATCGTACAGTTTCTTGTACAAATACAGGTAATGCATGAGTACACCTAACTGCACATTTTACGTATTTGTCTTTATGTGGCGACCCAAACCCTTGTTTCAGCTTCTGCTAAAAAAACATTCACTCTGTTTTGTGTAACGGTTTTCTTCGAGTTTACTTGTCGTGACAAATATAAAATTGTCATAAAGGAAGCTTTACTGACTAAACAGAAGGTCATCTCACATTGGACAGGATAAAAAGTAAACCTCTGAAGTGGGGATTAAGTAAAGAGAGCCTGAAATAACACTTTTGTTTGGTGTTAAGCACATATGAAAACATCCTTGATGGCTAACACATTCAAATATCAGATATAGATACATAAAGGTAGCTGACAGTTCTTGGACCAAATTAAAAGACGCGTCCATTATTTATTTATTTATTTTTATTTTTTTATATCATTCTGTAGCTTTCCAGAGGTGTTCCTTATGTATTCAAATCCGATATCCAAATTTTGGGCAAAGTATGTATGTTTTAGCATCAAAATGCTATTTTCCCATGCCCTTCTAAAAACTTTTCTCACGTGACCTGCCGTAGGTTTCTGCTTGATGACTCTGCTACACGTACAGTATATATACATCCTTATAGTCAGTGTATTAACGTTGCATACAGTAACTTAGATCGCGGTCGGTACCGGCATGGAAGCTAAGAAATGTACTGCTGTGTGGACGCCACGTTTTACCTTGCAGAACGCGAGAGTATACATACAACCCCACGTCAACAAATCTGAACTTACCCTATTTTCAAACTTAGCATAGCTAGCTTTGGCTCAGATAGTGCTGACGTTCACATTATTCATAACCTTGTTGATTAGCTTCGATTAGCTTACTTTGGTAACCTATGTCACTGCTTTTTGCAGCGGCTGAGTGGCCGTTTCAATTTGAAAAAAATGGAACAGAATGCAGATGGACTCGCCCTTTAAATAAATAACAATTGGGCCCAATTTAGCTTGAATTACATAGTTTTATAAAAGAAAAACAATGATACCGGTCCAACCAAATGGAGTAAACCACATAACAAATGTTGATTATGCTGTAAGATTGTAGTTGTAGTAAATGGCATGATTACAAATGGGTTTCTTTCTATCTTAAATGGAACCTGAAAGTTCCAGTTTCACTCAGATTTAGGAATTAACTTTATGAGGTGTTGCATTTAAAATCAGCTGATCAGGGTGGTACTAATGACCACTGTGTGAGCTTTATTCCAGGCAACGGGGCAGCCAGAGGAAAAGTTTGGTTTCTACCACTTTGTGTAAAGTCAGTGCAACTGGCAGCTTGTCAGGAGCCATTTTTTATTGCAGAGCCATTGTTTTGTTTTGATTTTATGGGCTCCCAAGTGTGAGAAAAACGTATAGTGATTAGGATTGGCAAATGTAATCCTATTTAAAACATTATAAACTGATACAAATCTAATTTTACTGGTTGCGTGCTGTCTGAACTTTAAGTAAAATGAGGACGTGAACGGCCAAAACGCACCGGGATGCACCGATCCAACTTTTTCACTCCCGATAGCGATACCTGGCTTTGGGTATCGGCTGATACCGAGTACCGATCCGATACCAGTGTTTAATTAATAAGCTGTATGCCTCACTGTGTGGAAGTGACTGGGATCATTCTTTTATGTGTAAGGCAACATCAGGCTGGACTTAAATATTGCTTTCCTAACTTTGTAAAACAAAATGCAACAAATAAATGCATGGATATAAATTTACTGAATTGTTATTTATTAGTAAAAAAATAAATCGCACACCAGCTGCTTGTTAAAAAATCCCAGTATATAATGTATATAGTATATAAACATAGAATTGAATTGAATAGATCAGCCCCATTGTCACTGATACCTGATCCAGCTATTTGAGTCAGTATTGGCCCAATATCAGGTTTCGGTGCATTCCTAACCAAAACACCGTTTAAAACTTGTCACGTAAACCGCAAAGTTATTGTTTCATTAGAAATTCAGTGAGCTGGAGTGAAGCCAGAATAATGGCGAACACAACGCTGTCCTAATTAACAGACGCCTGTGTGTGTTTGCTTGGCGGTTGTTAGTTCTGTTGACTGGTTACACCTCAGGCCATGAATCTACAAGTGGTTTCATCCTTCTTGACTAATCTGCTTTCTGTTATATTGAGTCAGAGTTCTAAGCTAGACAGATCTGCGTTGCCGGGGTGTGGTCACCACACACACCACCTATTCAGATGGCAGCCAAGTGTCAGGCGTGATGGATGGCTTACCTGTGACTCTACGTGGAGGCCGCCCCGGCACGGCGTATATCCTCGTCTTGTTTTCACAGCCATTGGTGGAGAATTGTTTACCTGTCTCATCCATCATGCTCTCTATCTCTTCATCTTCCTCTTCTTCAAGTACCTCCAACCCCATTTCCCCCCCAGAGGCCCTCGCCTATCAAGTACTGTAATCACATCAGATCATTAGTGCGGGGGGAATTACAGATTGCTTCTGAATGTCTCTCTCTCTCTCTCCTGTTCAGCGTGGCACAGCTGAATGCCTTCACTCTGATTAATGAGGACACACACAGTAATAATACAAATAAGGAATTAAAACGTGGCCGGCTGGCTGTGTAAACATCGCGAGGCATGTCTGAGAGGATGGGTCCCGGGGCCCTGACAGCAGGATAAAGAGGCAGGAAGAGTAATGAGCTAAAGACGCGTTCATGACATGTTCCCATTACGCTTCTCTGCGAGCACGCACACATGCACGCACACACACAGACTTGCATGCAGACATATCCTGCCCCATGCAAATAGATGCAGTGTTGCAACACCCAATGTTTAATTACATGTTATGGTTACACATTTATAAATAGGTGGTGGACTTGTTACCTCTTCGTGTGGCACAAAATAAGGTGTGTTGGTTCTTTGAAATTAACTGGGCTGTCAAAGTTAACGTGATAATAACTTTGTTTGAACGCCACTAGTTTCTTTAACGCAACTTGCGATTGCGGGCTAAATTTTGGCGAGGAAATACTGGAATGGCCATTTTCAAAGGGTTCCCTTGACCTCTGACCTCAAGATATGTAAATGAAAATGGGTTCTATGGGTACCCATGAGTCTCCCCTCTGAAATCGGTTGTTGCCTGTTGGGCTGCAGTTTGCCATATTATGATTTGAGCATATTTTTATAAAAATGTGCAATTAATCATGGACAATCATGCGATTAATCGCTTATTAAATATTCTTAATATTTTGTTTTTGTTGAGTTCTTTGATTTAATCTCTCCACCTTTTTAAAGATGAATCTAAAACAGCGTGCTACCTCCCTCACATTCCTATTTCCTCTCCTTTCGTTCACCTTTCCTTTCCCTCCCGTCTGTCATCTAACATTTTGTCAAATGATAACAAACACAGGTGTCTTCAAACATCTGAACAATGACAGGCGTGACAGAAACAAATGTCCATTTTAGACGAGACAAAAAAGACTCGGGGAACAAGTTTCTGAAAGCCAAACTACGATTCGGCATCGAGCTCTCATAGCTCGGACACAATCTCCCTCATTGTCTACATCAGTTTGTCTATACTGCTCTGTCTCTACCCAAATATTATCTGCACATTCTCACTCCTAAATCATGTCCGTCTCCCCCCAGGCACTGTCTGTAGCGGGGCTCGGCGCAGGCTTGACTGAGGCTGTTGTCGTCAATCCGTTCGAAGTGGTGAAAGTCAGTCTCCAGGCCAACAGAGACTCCTTCACAGAGGTTGATAGGAATAAAATACTGTAATGTGTTTCTCTACATGCTCCGTTGGGTTTTCTGTCAGCATGTGACACGTCTTCCTTTTGAATTCACTCTCTCCAATACAGCAACCCTCTTCATTCGCTCAAGCAAGGCGCATAATTCAGTCAGACGGGTTCGGACTGAGGGGCCTGAATAAAGGACTGACATCGACACTGGGACGCCATGGAGTTTTCAACATGATCTACTTTGGCTTCTACTTCAACGTCAAGGATGCTATTCCCACCAACCCGGTAATATGCCAATCAAAATCTATGATCACACTCCGACCTCCAGTGCTGTTTTGGGACACTTCAGCTTTGCTTTGGCATTTGTAACCTTGACCTCACCAAATTTTTTGCTAACTTCAGGCTATATGATACTCACGTGTCACCTCGCCAGTGGGAAATTGCAAGTGTTCGACAGCGTGATTAGTTACTGACTGCCACGGCAGGGAGGAAGCAAAAATCAGAGAGGAGCTTGTAAGATCAGCCCCGGCTAATACCTCGTCTGTTTGCTCGTCATAACATCCTCAAAGTTTCAGATTACACATCCGGCAGCGCCTGATGGCCCAAACAAAAGTTAATTTTGTTTAATGGAAACGTTACCATACGCCGGTTCCACATGTACAAACCGGAGCATTAGATTAACTCCAATGAACTAATTGGAAGCAGACAACGGTACTATTTTCAAGAGAAGGTTACAGTGGGAGCCAAAGCTCTGCTATATTTTCAACATTTTTTCCAGTGACGCATGGTGTGCAGAGAAGCAAGTGGTCATCCTCTGTGAATGATAATTATGTGGCTGGACGACCCAAATAGCTCTCTTCTTAGATTGTGGCCGTCGCTTTTGGGAATGATCCATCGGTATGTACGGTGATGGAATGATCCTGTTTGTGAGAGGCTAACAGCGGCTATTGTCGAGTCAGAAAAGGATAAATATTGTGGCCTCCGACAGCTTACAGGCTGCGCTGATACTGGCGTTTCTCCAAAGCCCTTTTGTCAGCAACATGAGCAATGAGCTTGCAACTCAAACATGACCGTAGTTAAATGAAGCTGGCCGAGCTCGGGCTCCTCTCATATCTCTATTTTAATAGTACAGCGGAGGCAGATAGCACACTGCCATCATTCACAAGTGAATGTGTGAGGAGATGTTTGCTTTAGGCTGTTAGGAAGTGGGTTGATGGGTGTACTTAGGCTGAGGGTATGTTCCCCCTTTCCCCACATCCCACTTGAAAAAAACAGAAGAAGTGGGATTAGCTGTTGATTTACCTCGGCTCTCAGGGTGTCCAGCCGCTTGAGAAAGGCCCGGACCAGAGAGGCTGCTGTCATTTGTAAAAATATCCCGGCCAATTAGCTGTCAGAGCTCTCTGAGTCTGGGCTTCTTTGGTACAGTAATACCCCTGTGCCGAGTCACAGCCCAATTACCCAAATTGTCCCCATATGCCTCCCCAGTCTGCCTGCATGCACCCTGTTTATAAATCCTCCGTCTTGGCTCCCCAAAGAACATGTGCTTCTGCTCAGCCAATCAGAGCGCTGCACCACGGTCAGGAAGCACTAATCTGCCCCCCGCTACCATAAAATGATCAGGGCTTTCATGCCAGCTTTGCAGTCATATGCACAAGCCCCCTCATGCTCTCCACTCACGTATACATACACATAATGTCTCACAACTCCATCACACTACTTTATCTGTATTACTGTAAGTTTTATTTACCATTATGTTTAGTGAAATAATATTTAGTTTCCAGTAAAATGTTGCTCGTTGAACATACATACTTTATTTTAAGGCAGATGCTCTTAGCACCCAGGTGTCCGAAGCCAACAATGCTATTTGCACCCAACCCACCCGAATGGGCACACATGAGATACTATTTGTGTATATGTACTGTATGTATATTTTTCCTAAACCTAACCATTTTTCATATTTATTTTTTTCTCAACTAAAGCTGACTTTTAGTCCCAGGAACTACTTTTCAAGGAACAAACAGGTTCCATCAGCCCACTGTTTCCATCACTGTCTAAAGACTTGTGACAATTAGGCAAATTAGTCCACTGACGTATGAAAAAGCAACATGAAATGGGAGAAATGCTCTCCCCTCGTCCTAAAATGGTCCTAAATCGATATTGGAGTACATTATTGTTTATGAATGAAGCATTACAGTTGAAGCAACAATGCTGTGTATGTGTGTGTTTTACCAATCAGCGACGGTCATCACTGCAAACTCCTCCCTGAAGGTTCCTGTACTTTCAGAAAGTACTACCCCCCGACCAGGGCCTTTTTGGGGGTAAAAAGGCCCCGTAAAATGTCCCCTGGGCTTAATTTAGACCGTGGTCTCTGCGTTCGAAATGCAATGAGTTCCTCAAAAGGTTCCTAGTTCCGGGGGAAAGTTCCTGCAGAGGAAATGGGGCTTAAGTGAAAAATAGGCTTCTCACAGGACTTGAACCCCAGATTTCCAGGGTGATAGTCCTGAGTTTGACCCATTAATCCCCCAAAACATACTGCTTTCATGTACTTTATCGCTCTTTGTATTACTACTACTATTATCGGGTGTAAAAAGCCGAATAGCTGCCGTGTAACTATTCTCACCCGGGTGCCAATAGACACTGAGTTATTTAATCCTGTATCTTTTCTTCTTGACCAGGACCCTACCCTGGAGTTCCTGAGGAAGTTTGCCATCGGCCTGGTGTCTGGGACCATCTCCTCCTGCGTGAACATTCCCTTCGACGTAGCCAAGAGCCGCATCCAAGGCCCCCAGCCCGTACCCGGAGAGATCAAGTACCGCACCTGCTTCCAGTCCATGGCACTGGTGTACCGAGAGGAGGGGTAAGAACAAGGGGGGATAAGTAGGGGATCATCAGTAAAAAAAAATAAAAAATGAAACACTGTCAACGATGCGTCCAAAAATTAATGAGCCACTTTGTCTGCTTTGTTAGCAATTGATAGTTGGTTGTCTGCCAAACTGGCTGTCAGAAAAGACAAATGTACCAGCTGCAGCTACACGTTAGCAGGGTTTGATGGTGCAGTGTTAGTTTCTGCACTAACTACAGTAGACGTGCATGAATAGCTTGATGCAAAGCTGCGATCTGATGAATGGAAACCAAATAGTGACGTTACATTCGGGGTCGTGTTCCCCACATGTGTGATCATACATTTCTGCAGTCTGTCAGACATACAGTAAATGTTAACATATTTTCAAGCCTCAAGAATGGCAGCTCTAAATGGAAGCTTCAAGGAAAGGACGCTTGTTATGTTAGCAATTGCCCTCGGCTTTCCACTTTCCCCCATGCAGCTCCGCTAGACAAGGGCCAGCGAGATGTTTGTAGTTAGTGGACGCAGGAGCCTCGGGGGCTGCTGCAGGAACGGCACTGGAACGTTGTCGTCGCAGGGGTGCATGGAGGGTGCCCCCGTCGCCACATCCAGTCCCCTACTCTAACACAACACAGTCCCAGCTAATTAGTGGTCCCTATGGGAGACGTCGTTAAGCAGACCCTAACGAGCCGCGCGGCGCTCCACGGGTCAATCTAATCAGACAGAAGGCCAGGGAGGAAGTGGGTCGAGCCTTATTAACGCCATCAGTGGCGGGGGCAGGGAGCGGGACAGGGAGCACGAGGCGGAGGCAGGCAGCCACTGATCACCTTGAATGCATTAAGGGGCAGGTACTCGCCACCGCTGGCCGTTAAGACCCCAACTATGTACCTGACGATGGGGTGAGAGACAGGCAGCCAAGCAGACAGACAGACAGACAGACAGACAGGCAAGAACTCACCGCCACACTCCAGCCTTTACACAAACTGAAGGTATACATGGATAAAAATAGTCTTGAGTTTTAATTTCAGTATTTTGTATTTGCACATTATTAACATTCCTATTTTCTTTCTATAGGTACTTGGCACTATACAAGGGACTGGTGCCCAAGATAATGAGGCTTGGACCAGGTAACAATTAAAAGTTATTTATTCTGATTTTAAAAATGCCCTTATAATAACAAATTGCCTGTTACAGCAGACGAAAAGGGTCCAGTTTGCACTAGACCTGATAATTTTTGTTTGAATAATATTGAGATTGGTTGAAAAAAAAACTGAAATCTATCTTTTTTTTTATGTCTGGGAACTCTCAAGTTATTAATCTAGACAGCGCTTTCCAAAGCATGTTAGTATTTCCAATGAAATGAGTCAGGAACGAGCACTACTTCCCTCTCAGACGTATTTATTCTTACTGTTTTGAACCGTGTGCTCGATAACAAAAATGTCAAATCTAGGGCTGTCAATTGATTAAAATATTTAATCACGATTAATCTCAAATTAATCACACATTTATTATCTGTTCAAAAGATTTCTCAAGTATTTAATTATCTTACTTACACAAAGCAATGACAAATATTGTCCAGAAACCCTCACAGGTACTGCATTTAGCATAACAAATATTTTTCCTCGCCAACATTTACCATAAGTTTGCAGTGTTATGTAGCCTCCTCTGCAACAAGCTAGTATGACATGGTTGGTACCAATGGATTCCTTAGGTTTTCTAGTGTCGTATGATGTCAGTATCTTCACTCTAGTTCTAAAACTGAGCCCCTAATTAAAAATCCCAAGTTGCGTTAATGCGTTAAAGAAATTAGTAACGTTAAAACAAATTTGCTTAAACACGTTATTATCGTGTTAACTTTGACGGCCCTAAAAAAACTGAAATATATATTTTTTATGTCTGGGAACTCTCAAATTATTAATCTAGACAGAGCTTTCCAAAGCATGTTAGTGTTAAATTCACGAGTGTTTCCAATGAAATGAGTCGGGAACAAGCACTCCTTGTACTCAGACGTATTTATTCTTACTATTTTGTACCATGTACGCAATAACAAAAATATAAAATCCATGTTTTTGTTGTTTTTGTTCCTGATATTTATACAATTTCAATGGAAATACTGTGAGCTAGAACCACTGCCTACCCCACTAGTCTGTCCTAATTTGCCAAACCCTGTCATTACTATCTGTAGTACAGTATATTCCCACACATGATAGTAAAACTTCTATTGGTTGGGGAGTTCATGCTTATTCACTAGCAGAATACGTGTTTATTCACTGCGTCTCTCCCCTCTGTTGGGTTACAGGTGGAGCAGTGATGCTGCTGGTCTATGAATATGTGTTTGGATGGCTACAGAAGAACTGGTAACAAAACAAAAACAAAAAAACAGAAAGGAAACCCAAGAGAGTGCCTTATGGATTGTACCTCATTACCAAAATTGTTACTGACTCCAGTAACGTCAGACCAAATTAGTTTTTTGTTTGTTCGTATTTTTTTTTACCTTGAATACACAATAATGCTCTTCGAAATACCAAATCAGCATTACAGTTTGTCTTAATGCAGCCTTCTAAGCAAAAACTACATCTTCATCGAAGTTTCTCAGGAATTAAAAACAATATTTGAACATTGACAAATTGTTGTTAACAGTGAATCAGTCGGCCCTGAAAACCTATTTTTTCAATCAGCCTCCTACTATGAGTAACGGGGTCCTACATGAAGACAATATTTTCTGCCAAATTTAGAACAGTTTGGGTTATTTCACATGAGAGATTTATGCATTTTGTAGTTTTTTCTGTGCTCCTCTCACAGGTTGGAAGTGGGCAGTGCGCTTGTTTTGCTTGTGTTGCCACTAGTGTACGTCAAATCTGAGCAAACCACACCCCCACTGTCCTGAAGAAGCAAATGATTCGAGATTTTGAGATCTTGAAGAATAATGTTTTTTCATGAAGTACGTTATGTACACTTTATGTTATCATGCTAAATATTTGAAACCAAGTTCTCAGGAGGTTTAATGTTCAGTTTCTAATGAAATAAAACAGAGAAGGAAGCGAAAGCGTGATTACAAAATATAAAACCTCAGCTCTAGACCCACTGTAGAGCACTGAAGTATACATGTTATATGATGAAACTGACACATACTGAGTCCAGACTCAGATCATCTGTCTCTATCAAACATCACTCGTATCTTAATATAAACTGCTCATTGAGATGCAGCTTTTGAAGTACGCAACAGACCCGCTACAGCAGAGGAACATCTTTACACTGGGGATGCACCGATCCGACTCTTTCAGTCCCAATACCGATACCTGGACTTTGGGTATCGGCCGATACAGAGTACTGATCCGATACCAGTGTTTAATTAACACGCTTTTCTGCCTCACTGTGTGGAAGTGACTGGGATCATCAGGCTTGACTTAAACATTGCTTTCCCAACAAATAAATACATATACAGTAAATTTACTGAACAGTTCTTTATTATTAAAATAATAACAACCTTTTTTGCAGCAACAAATTGGTCAAAACTTACACAGGATTTTAAATTTTCTGATTTCTAATATATAACGTCAACACAGTCTCACAGCAGTTTGGGAAATAGTCACAAAACTTAATCTTTTTGATTCTTACATGAACACGAATTTCCCTTTTTTTTGGTGACGCTCAGCACGACCTTCAACAACGTATTTTTTTTTGTGCTTTTTCCTGCAAATGTCCAGCAACATATGATGCACGTGTCAATTTCCACTCTAGTCTTTTCAAAATAAAATTAGGAATATATTGACTTAGTTAGGTTTAGGCAACAAAACTATTTGGTTAGGTTTAGGAAAAGTTTGTGGTTTGGGTTAAAATAACTCCGGAAGTGCTGTAACTTAGGTATGAAAGTATTACGTGACAAATAAATCAAATTTGACTTCTGATTTCGTACCGAACAGCGCTCTCCTGTGACCCACCCATCCACCCTGACCTCCTCCCTACGCGGCGATCGCTGCTCTTTATACTTCCGGATTCACAATTACATACTAATTGATTTCATGCTGACCATCATGAAAAAAAAGTGAAATTTGTGTCTATGACCACGAATCAATACATTCAATTTTGTGGCTATATCACGAACTGCTGTGCGACTGGGCTGATATAGTATATAAACAATTGAATTGAATAGAACGTCAACATTGCCACTTATATCCGATGGAGCTATTTGAGTCCATATCAGTCGATATCTGATCCAGTATTGGTGCAGCCCTACTATACACGCACATAAATCCTGACTGTATGTACACATTTTCATATACATATATCATATATTCCAAATATATACTGTGATCACACTGAGCCTTACTGTATATCTCAAACGAACCAAATAGCCGCAATAGCGCCCAATAATTCTTAATAAGAATTATTGTGTATGAGAATTTCTTATACACTGATATCGTTGAGGCCTATTGCAGAACTTTTTTAAGGAATAACTTTTTGCATGACTAATATTTTTATGTACCTCCTTTAAAGGCAGGGTGGGCGATCATGAGAAACTAGCAAGAGTTCACTAGATTTTTAAAAATGACTAGTGTTGTCAACTCTTTTCCAATGAAAGTAGCAAGCAGCACTAGCTCCAAAAGTTGCTAAATCTAGCGAGAAAGTGACCAAGTCAGCAACACAGACAATCCGTCGCTTCAGGCCTCCATCCAAAGCCACTCCCCCAAAATTATCATTATGAACATAAACATACCATAATGAACATAAACAATGAACATGGCTATTGTTAGCACTCATAACTGTCATAGCCTTTTTTTTTGTCAGGGCATTTGATTTGTTGATTGCTGTCGGGATGTAATGAGAATTTCAAAAAATATAACAAAAGAAATGTTTCTAAAATCTTTACCAACCCTGCCTTTAAACTGGACTAATCTTTTATTGGTTAGAAACTGTGTTAGTTTGACTTTTATCTCAATGTAGAATATTAGCCTTTGTGTTAAAGTTACATACGTGTATTGGTAACAAATAAAAAAAACAAGAAAATTCAACTCCTCACTTGGTGTCACTGTGTGTGTTGGGAGCACTTGTGTGTCCTGCATGTTTGTGTTGTTGCGTGTCTGTCTCACACTGGGAGCGTTCCAGCTTGGCGCTACGTATCACCTTCCTTCACTTTACCACTTCTTCACCTTCCTCCTCCTCCTCGTCTTTCACCCCCCCTATCTGAGCACTTAGTTGTTTGAGAAGCTGTCAGCTGTAGATGTTGTATTAGCCAACCGAGTGTCAGTCTTTTCTCTCTCTCTCTGTCGTTGGCGAGGGAGTCTGAGCGTAGCTTTAGTGCAAGCTAAAACAACAAGCTCAAGAAATGCAAATGTGGCTTCAGGAATGGTGGTGGTGAAGGAGGGGGGAGTTACCGCACAAATTCTCTCCCTCTGCCAGTCTATCTCTTACACAAATATGCACACACACATGCAAACACACACACACACACACACACCTGTTGCACAGCCTTCGGGGTCCCTGTAAGAGACTCATCTCATCTGGTAGTAGCTTATATTGAGCCACGTTGGCATTTGACAGTCATCATTAATGTGGGAGTTTCTCTCTGTGCCAGAGTGAAGTTGCTCCTGGTTTTCTGCCCGGGGGCCCCGCGGTGATAGACTAACAACTGCGGCTTGCAGACTGATGGAATTGTAAGCGCTTAACCTGTCCTTTCTGTAATAGAGTGGTGTATGTTTGTTTCAGCCTTTGACAGCTTGCAACATGTGCCGCATGTATTGCTGGTAGCTAGGCAACAGACCCACCCTTCACCTGGATTCCCTTCACACGACGCTGATCATAAATCTTCTGTAAAGTCCCCCCCCCCTTCGCCTTATTTTCTTTACACCCTGCCCATGTACATCTTTACCTGTAACATATCAATTCAGTGACTCCACTTTGACAAGCCTGCAGTTTGGACATGGCCGTGCCTGTCTCTCCCAATGTGGCTAATGATTAATATAAATTAAAACGTCCAGGATTTACGCTACGTGTAAGAAAAGCAGTGATTCATGTTGGGCGCCGTGTGCGTACATACCAAAGACACAGAACCAGACATGTTGTGATTTTCCGAGCCCTTTTTTTTAAGAAGTTTTACTCACCTGTGTGCTCAACGTTGCTGTTTTAAAGCATTAAGAAAACACTCTGGCTGTTGTCAGCTTCTTTTAGAAACATTCACTGAGCAGGAACACGCATGAAGTACTGCGCTCTGCTCTGTGTTACCCTGTCTTGTTTCTGATTGCATGTGGAGAAGTAAAGATAACCATATGACACTGAAGTCAGACCCAACATCATTAATTATAAACACGTGTCTGCCCCTATTTTAATAAGTTTTTAGACCCTCGCCTCCACAAAGCTGACCAACATTAGACTACAAGAGCTGGGATTATTAGACTTTCGAGAAGCTGTTCCTCCTGTCTAGAAAACACACTGTTCCTATTTTTTAAATACTGTTGTCAATTAAGACGACCACATTTTAATTTTGCTGCATGAGTCAGAGGAGACTAACAAGGCTGTGCTCAGTCCATGTAGCTTAGTTGAAAGGAAAAGTTGTTTGGCCTTGTTGTGTGTAGGCTGAGGTAAAGGAGAAAAAAAAAAAAGAGGCATGTAACGACTTTTTCATGCCACTCAACAGAGTTAACCATCATTTACTGTACGTGATGGATGCTGGATGGTAGATCATGGAGGGGGGTGGCCGTGAGGGCTGGCTGGTACAGCGACTGTGTGATCATCACGTCCCTGTGATGTGGTTCACATACGGTCAAAGAAACACTACGATCCCTGAGCAACGGTCCGTGACCACTGGATGCGGGGACGAGTGCTTTCCAAGTCAAATCAGCCCCGGCGCGGGGAGGACTGTTGACACTGTCACATGTTGACGCTGGAGGAATGGAAACATGGGGCCTCTGAACCTTTAGCAGCAGGTAATGCTATGTAAAAGAGCAGGTGAGCACTTTTATCAAGTTATTAATCTACAAATGGCGCCCGGTTTGTTTAAAGCTCCACTGCAGGGCTAGACAGGGCTTGCCAGACGCGCTCATAATTTATTACACTTTCCCCCCTCTGAAACGTTCAGAAAGTATTTTTGCATCATTTTGCAAACATGTCATTTGTCAGCCGGGCCGCGTGCTTTTCTTTTGTAATGAACACGTTGAGTCGGCCCTGACAAGCCCTGTTTGAGCCTTTCTGTGGCCGCTGGAGGTTCGTGTTTGGGTCACATGTCTGATGACCTTGGAGACCGCAGGCCAATGAGCCTATTTGTGGCTCTCTGAATGCACACGGACTCCACCTCGCCCCGGGAGTCTGGGACGCTTCGGCTCACAGATCTCACATTTTAATTAAACAGTGATGTTGTAATTTACTGCGTCTTGCACGTGCTGAAATCCAACTGAAATATTCTTTATGACTTCAAATTATAATGCACGACATTAGACCTTTGCTATTATTTACAAAGGATAGTAGGGCCTTCAAAATAATACCACTCCCATATGAGATATTTACTGAAAGCAGCATTTTCTATAAATTCAAACTAATAATCAGTGAGATTCGAAAATATCACATCTGTAATATTACTGTATTTAAGAGCTGCAACAATTAATCGATTAGTTGTCAACTAATAAATTAATCGGCAACTATTTTGATAATCGATTAATCGGTTTGAGTCATTTTTTAAGAATAAAAGACAAAATTTCTCTGATTCCAGCTTCTTAAATGTGAATATTTTCTGGTTTCTTTACTACTCTATGACAGTAAACTGAATATATTTGAGTTGTGAGCAAAACAAGACATTTGAGGACGTCATCTTGGGCTTCGGGAAACACTGATCGACATTTTTCACAATTTTTCTGACATTTTATAGACCAAACAACTAATCGATTAATCGAGAAAATAATCAACACATTAATCAACAATGAAAATAATTATTAGTTGTAGCCCTGTACTGTATTTTATATTTTTATCACTTAATTTTTAACATAAAACCTGTGCTTTAGACCCTAAATATATCTGAATAAATTGTACAAAATATTATTTGTCAGACATATATACATATAAATAAATGTTTGTATGAATATTTATATATTAATATTTGCTAAATGCTGAAGGAACACATGGTTTAAAGAAATTAAATGAAGTATTTATTTATTTATTTTATTATATTTTATATATATTTATATAAAATATAATAAAATAAATATCATTTAATTTCTTTAAACCATGTGTTCCTTCAGCATTGAGGAAAATATTCAGGCGTAAATGTTTATGAATATAGAAAGGCCCATATTAACTGTAATTAGATCAAGTTATTTTAATGACCAAAACAATTTTAAAAGAATTTCTTTAAGTGGTGACAACGCCTGTGCGTGCTCAAAGAATTGCTGATGGACTTTCCTAGTGAGCTGTGACGCTCGGTAATAGAAAATACAGGCCTCGTGTGAGCGTGCACATATATTTTTTATGAAAAGCAGTTTCCTGCTCATGTAAAACAGGCCGGCGGGCAACAATAGCCTGGATTTACCTGAAGTTAGCTACACTAACAGAGCAGGGGGACGTCCTCTGAGAATAGAAACTGTTTAGGATTCCCCCAAAACAACCGGCAGACTCCATGAACACCAATAACAGCCAAACAATTTAATAAGATACATTCAATTTCATTGTGCAACATTTGTCAATTGTTAATGCTCTAGACTCCAAACACAAGACCAATGCCAATTTTGTCTATCAGTGCGTGGAGATGCTGTCTGTAAGGCGAATTGCACTTCATTCAACGTACCTTAATATCTAATAAATAAACTTCTCTCTGAAGCTCTTGCATAGGCTACATTTTTAGAGAAGTGGGTTACTTTTATCAAAACATAACACAAAAAAAAGCATACAAACATATATATAAAAAAAACCAATAGGAATTATTAAGCACCCTGAAACACTAATGCAAAGTTTCCCCCTCTTCTTTGATTGCATGAAGTTATACATTACCCCATTTTGCCCAAAGACATTTTGCAGAAGTGTGCAGTAAAGAATCTGAGAGGAATTGTGTTGATGGATGGAGTAGCAGTCATACATCAGTCCTTCAGTACACCTGTCTGTCCTGCAAGTTCTCTCAGACAACAAGTCTGTTGTAAAAAAATATGACAGTTTATTCCTCGTGTGTCTTTGGTATGACTGTGTAGTGAGGAGGAAGAGGAGGAGGAGGAGGAGGAGGAGGAGGCGCAAATATAGGTCCTGGGGCCGAGTCCTTCATAGAAAGGAGGCAGTGGGAATGAAATGAAGCCACAGGGGACAGACTTGGTGTCTCCTGTCCTCGCCGTCTCTCACTCCACCCGCCGCCCTCGCTCTCTCTCTCTCTCTCTCCCAGTCTGTCTTCACAGCGCCGAGGCGGTGACTGGGTGGATGGCGTCACGGTTGGCTGTCATGCTCTTGAAGGCCAGAGGGGTGGCGATGTCACAGCTGTGGGGAGATAGCGCACTGCCACTGGCCGGCCGCCATGTGGGACCGGTCACATAGGCCGACGTGGTGGCGCTGTACCCCATGTAGGGTGACACTTGGGTGGTGGGAGGGTGGTAGAGAGGGATGCTGGGTGCTGTGACATAGCTGTTCACTGTGGGCAAGCCATTCGGCGTCTGGGGACGAAAGAGAGGGGAAAGGTCAGCATTAAAGGTCACCGATAACTGCTTTTTTTGGGGCCTCTGTTCAATGTAGAAATCATGGTTTTCCTCAGACTTGAAAAATTTTAATTATTTGCCACAACAACTTCTCGCTTGAGAGCACAATTTTTAGCTGCATTTTTTGGTGACTTCCAACCCAGGTAGACACACACACACACACAAGCAGCTAATGGAAAAAAGCTGCGTCGAGCTGCAGAAGAAAGTGAAAGAAACAGTGATTGAATTAAAAACAGCAGAAACTATAATTCTAACTTCACAGCCACCACATAAAAAACCCATTTTCCCAATTTTGATGAAAGTATGAATGATCAATTATGCGCTCTCATGCCCCTGGAACATATTAAAGATGGATAAAAACCATACATGCGTGATTGCCCGTCTGACTTGTTTTCTACCCCCCAAAAAAAGTGGACGTTTACTCCGGCGGCGGCGTTGATATACCACGTCAGACGATGGGAGACGGGGTGGTTGGGGGGCGCCACAAAACAGATGTCATGAGAGATTGAGAGTGAAAGGGCAGGAAGAGGGGAAATATGATAGAGAATGAGGCGAGCGTGGGGTTCGGAGCATGAATGGGCTTTGCTTTTCTGGCACGACGACAGGACTTAACTTGAGGAATTCACCAAAGTATTTCAACAGGGAGGCCGAATTTCTGTTCCTGGGTGGTCCGCGACTACTGAGAATTATTCTTAAAATTTGGATCTTTTCTGTTTTTGTTGACTTGTTTTCATAGAGTCACTGGCTATCTCTTTAAAATAGATACGATAAATTATAGAAGCTGACATTTTTGGTGAATACAGAGAGAGTTTTGTGTGTGTACGCAGACGCCTGTGGGTGTCTGCGCTGGGTGCTTGTGGGTGTCTGGGTGGGGATCTGTTGGTGTTTGTGGGTGTTTGTGTGTCTTCACTCTGCTCAACGAGCTTTGAGCTAAAATAATGTTTTTTCAATTAAATCAATTGGAAAAATGTTTAATTAGACTGAAGATTATCACACCTTCCACTAATGAAAAGCACCACATGTAACACACACAACTACATAATGTATACTTTTCAAATACATATGCAAAATAACAGGAAACACCTTTCAGTATAATACAGTCCACTACAAGAAGCCTCAGAAATGACCGCAGAGTTGAATCAACACCTGTCTGACACAAAGTCAACAACATTTAAAAGGTTTACAAAAGGAGTATTTATGGCTCTTATCAGATCGACATATATGTTTAGGTGTACCTGTTATTTTGTCCATCCCTGACGTGAATATACTTATTGAAAATATAATTATATCTTAGAATTTAGAGATGTGATTTATTTAATATTTTTACATCTATAAAAATGTATTTTTCTACACAACAAAATTAAAAAAAATATTTAAATAATATTTTTTAATAAATTAGTTTAGGTTAATCCTTTCTTCTTTGTTAATCAAAATATTTTATTAATAATAATACAAATTTTAAATAAATTTGTTTAGCTTCATCTTTTCTTCTTTTATTAGTCAAAATATATATTTTTAAAATACTTTAGGTTCATCTTTTCTTCTTTTGTTAGTCAACATATTTTAATAATAATACAACAATTAAATAAATTAGTTTAGGTTCATGTTTTTCTTCTTTGGTTAGTCAACATATTTTAATAATAATACAACAATTAAATAAATTAGTTTGGATTAATCTTTTCTTTTGTTGTTAGTCAAATGATTTTAATAATAATAATAACAACAGACGTGTCGATATTTTGATGCCCTTTTGAATAGGTATTATTAAGAACAAGTAAAACCAGAATTGAAACCATGAATCAGAAAAGCATTCATCCATCCAAATAATTACAACTCAAACGGATTTCCCTTTGTCACGCTCTGATCTCGGTTGTTTATATTTCAAATAAATCATTAAAACTGCTTAAAGCACTCTAATCTAATGTGTAAAACGTATTAAATATTATAATGTGAGTATTTGTTGTTAAGAAAAGTCCAATTTTACTGAAAGTTTCAATCGAAACATGACCGGAATGAGCTCGGAGCGAGCCCTTAGCTCGCGACTTCACCTTAAATCTATCTTAATGATGCTCCTCTTGGTCCAGAGGAGAACCTGAGAGTCCCACTGGAACATCTGCCCTCCGAGCAGCTCCTAAAGGCCACATATGTTACTAGAACCGCACAACCTTTGGACTGATGATGCGTTCAATGTCCAATTTGAATTAACCTCCTACTGAGAGTTTCAGGAGAAGACAAGAACACTTTGTTTTTGTAAATTTTGACGAAAATGAATTGAAAAACTCTTCAACATGACATCTCTGTTTTACTGTGTTTTCCCCTCAAACACAAATTTATTTAACATTAAATGTGAGTATATGTAGAAGGCTATAAGTGGCTTGTACAAAGGCTTGGCTAATCCTCCAAAGTCTTATATGGTGGAACAGAACTACTTTGTTTTTCATGCAATAAACTGTGTAATTTATAGAGTTGCTATTTTCTGCATTTAATGGCTCACTTCTGTTTTTGTACAGTCGGTTGTTTCTAACCGCTCAGACAGTCAAGTGTGTCCACTCTGTGCTGCTAATCTCACTGCATCGGACTAACAAGCAGGAAAAGTCACCAAGTCATAAAGTGGCAAAATAAATTATGCAGCGTGACATTTTCTTTTTTTTTGTCTGTAACGAGAAATCGCACGCCCTGTCAAAATAAGAGAAAACCAGGACGCATGCGCGCACACATGAGGTCATCATAGCCCTTCATTTATCTACTCTTAAATTTTTTTTTAAAAATTCAAATTAGAAAATTAGTTTTAATTAGTAAAAAACAAATAATAAAAATGTAAATTAATTTAGGGTTTGTCATAAATTGTATTTAGACGAATAAGGCATAAGGCGAGCTCTTTAAAATTAGCAAAGCTTATTATAAATTAACGTGAATGTGTGAAATTCAGCGTCGATTTGGTGTATTAATCTGTTTTATTTCGGAGCTCAGTGCACAATAATAATAATTATTAATAATGTGTCGAAAGATTAAGCCTGTATGAAAGTAGTTTTAAACAAAATATTAGCTGCTCCATTTTCTTTCGCAATAAACCTGAAGAAGACAAATTACTTAGTGGTCAATGTTCCTTTAATGTCTTTGGCGCAAAAAACCTTCTGAAACCAACCCATTAAAATTACTACAGGCCTATATTAGAATAATTCACCAGGAAACCGAAAACAGACTATATATTAGTTTGCTGACTCTTTTTTTTATGGGTCCAGCTAGTTTCTGAGTGTCAAACACGCTACAATTAATTTAAAATAACCCAACATATCAAGCTGTATATAATAATAATAATACTCAAGAGATCAGTTAGATTCAATCGTGCCAGAAGTTTGGATATACTCTCTTCACTAATGTTGTATTTTTTACCTGTGTGTATTTTGCTTCAGGTTCTAAATGCGGTTTATCCACGCCATTGACTAAAGGCCATTGACAATTAATTTAAAATAACCCAACATATCAAGCTGGAAAGCAAGAATCAAAAGAATAACGAGGCTCACCAAATCTCTTTAACCTACTAAATATTAAATGAATCACATGATTCATAAAAGCACTGACCATGCAGCAGGACCCCTACACAGGAAGTGCAAAAATAATAAGATATTACTTTAAAAAAAAAAAAAAAGCACCATTACCAGCTGTAGCCAGCAGAAGGAGAGACTGGAATTTCCAAGCCACATAATTATTAAAAATATTACAAAATACTCAAGAGATCAGTTAGATTAAATCGTGCCAGAAGTTTGGATATACTCTCTTCACTAATGTTGTAGTTTACATAAAAAATAAGGTCTCCTTTTTTTTTTTACCTGTGTGTATTTTGCTTCAAGGAAAGGATGGACTGTCACTAACTGGGGGGGGCAAAAGAGAAAGAGAGAGAAGAGAAGAGAGGAAAAGGAGATTTTAAGATTAGGAAAAGACCCACTGCTGCTCATGCATCCATCAGACTGGCAGGTTGACCATAAACCCTGCTGGGACATTTCGCACTAAAGAACGAGTATTTGTCATTTTTACGCACAAATAGCTCATATATCCAACAGGCTTTCGTGTGCGTAAAGTTTGCATAAAACGTTTCTATTCTTTATCAGTTAACGAAAAATATCAGTTTTATCTAATACAATATTTACATAATCTGATATTGAGACACTTTCTAATAATAATGACACATTGTGAATAGGGAGATAGAATAGGATGATGATTGAATTGTACACTGATTGTTTGAATTGAGTATATGTGTTTTTGTATGTGTATATACTGCGTGTGCGTATATGTATGTATATATGTATACAGTATATATATATATAAATTTATTTTATTTTATTGTTTTGAATTTTATTTATTTTACTTGTGTATATTCTTTTTACTTATATATCTATTTTTTATATATAATATTTTTTTCCTGTATCTATACTGGCTTATTTTATATTAATATTAGGTTTATTAAGTTTCTTTGTACACCGAGAATGTTATTATTGGGGACGTTTGTGAATGTTTGTTCTGTTGTTTCAAAATGAACAAAAAAACAATAAATATAATATTATAATAATAAATAAAAAAATTAAAAATAATAATATAAATAAAAATAATAATTAAACTAAATTAAAAAGATAATAATGACACATTTTCTTTTTGCTTCAGTAATTTTCTATCAATAAATGTGACCAAGGCCTCAACGTTTTTCTGTTCAGGATTTTTGACTTTCAGAATAAAAAAGTGAAATTATCTGTATCTATTTTTTATTTTTTTTAAAGTAAACTCGACTGAATGAAACTAAATGTTTAGAGGATCAGATTGAGGCCCAGTAAGAAGATAGATGAGACGACTCTCTCTCTGGTGGGTCAGGAACATTTGAGCCCACCAAAGCGTCTTCCTGTCGCAGGAGAACAAATTAGATTTACTTTCACCGTCTAACCTCCTTTGTGTGTGATGGATATTCTATTAAACACAGCCTCCAACGTTTACACTGGGAAAAAAACAAGCCCACCAAACTCGACACAGAGCTTTTTTTGTATGCGTTTTGTACATGTTGAAATAATATATATTTTTTATGTTTGTAACTGGATGTGCGTTTAAATCAGTGTGTGTAAAATTAAATATTAGCTCAAGTAAAATCCCTAATAGTTTATGATTAGTAATCCTACACATATTGTCCTGATGTTTTCACAATCATCTGCTATTTTTCCATAAATTTCCAAATCTATTTTTTTTTTAATAATCTGACTGGTGAAATGACTTTAGTGCAAAATGAGCTCACCTCTACTGTAAAACGTAGACCTGCCACAAACATCTGCTAATAATTTGGAAATGCACAAATTGTTTCAAAAAGGCAGTGTTGAGCTATCTGCCTCACATTTGTCTTGTTTAGATTGCCTGAGTTTGTGTTTTTCTCGCATGTTGGTGGAGGTGGAGAGGAGCTGGGTGTGTGTTTGTTTCTGTGCATCGCAGTCATGAATCCTGACAGCAGGACTGACTGACAGCACTTCCCTTCCTGCCACTGGAAAACAAGCTCTCAGAGAAAAGCCCTTTCACAACACCGAGCCGACCATTAACACTGATTTATGCCGGATCCTGTTTCACTGTTTCCAAAACAGTTGTGGTCTTGTAGCCAGAGCTATCTGGGCCTAAACTAACCTGCATGTGACACATATACGACAAAACACATAACTGCAGAAAATGCATCTTAATGTGTTGCCTCTTTAAGAGCCTAGAATAAACCTGCATACGCACCAAGTCATGGCAAACATTCAGCACACCTCATTGTGATGCACTTCATCTCACCAGCCTTTTCCTCAGCTGTCCCTCTAATATTCCACATCCGCCTCTTAATTATTAGTGCAAGCAGGACCATCTGTTTCTGGACTAACCTGCCTCCCTTTCAAATCAATATCAGCCGCCAGGTCAACTGGCATTTAAGCTCTCTCTCTCTCTCTCTCTCTCTCTCTCTCTCTCTCTCTCTCTCTCTTTCTCCATAGAGTTTATAACGTTATACTCTCGGAGAGGCCTATAAAAAACAATTACAGTAACTCAAATGGAAAAATGCATCCACTTTCTCTCTCACACACACACTCATTCGCACTCTTGCGCGCAAAAAAAACTCTTCAAAAAGTAGTTTACTCTTTAACGTGTCTTAATAGTTAATTTTTAAAAAAGTATGTCTTAATGTTCTTCTGCACTTTTGTCGCAATGTTCTTAAATGTTTATGTAAAGCACTTTGAATTATTGCTGAAATGTGCTATACAAATAACGTTGCGGTGCCTTGCCTTTATGTTAAATATGTTAAGCGTTAAACTGTGTTTTTAATCTTCTAAATTGTCATTCATGAGAGCATTATGTAACCAAAAACTCTTTAACGTGTCTTAACAGTTCATTTAAAAAAATAAAAATTAATCATTACGCAAAGGTGCATCTTTTTAGCGTTTTCGCCCAAAAAGGTTTCACTCTAAAATACAAATGTATCAATTTGAGATGTGTGGAACGTTACAAATGTATCAATTTGAGTTGTGTGGAACGTTACAAATGTATCAATTTGAGTTGTGTGGAACGTTACAAATGTATCACTTTGAGTTGTGCGTAATGTTTGGGTGAGAAGTAGCGACCAATAGCTCATAGTGATAGTTGTCGTGCACACTCACACGGATGTCAAAACTCGTGCGTAAACTGACACATGTAATAATTCAAAAAGTAGTTTAAGGTTATATAACATTCTTACATTTGCTGCTAGAAAAAAAAATATTCCTACAGTGGATCAGTGATAATCAGATAATCAGATGCACCTTTGCGTAATGATCGATTTTTTTTTTTTTTAAATGAACTATTAAGACACTTTAAAGAATAAACTACGTTTTGCACTATCTGTTTATATCATGTTTATTTTTGTTTATAGCTTATTTTGTATATTGTATATTGGTAGAAATTCAATTTTCTTATTCTTATTTCATTCTAACGTTTTTATCTATTCTTTTGTTATTATACTGTTTAACTTGCACCAACAAAACCAAAGCAAATTCCTAGTGTATACCTCTTACACCTGGCAATAAACACCACTCTGATTCTGATTCTGATTCTGATAAGAAACCCTCTGTGCAAGGCTGGCGAAAAGTCATATTTGAGGTGGTCCCTTTGGAATATCTCACAAATATTCTACATGCCAAAGTAGATCAGTTCCACAATATTTGGCAGCCCTATCTGAATTATATTGGACCTGAACTCTCCTCCATTATCTCACAAGGAGTCTCTTGAACATGAATTCATATATCCTGTGACTTCCATGCGCTATGGACTATTTCCTATGACCTCCTATATA
Organism: Sebastes fasciatus; assembly: GCF_043250625.1. Taxonomy (NCBI): domain Eukaryota; kingdom Metazoa; phylum Chordata; class Actinopteri; order Perciformes; family Sebastidae; genus Sebastes; species Sebastes fasciatus. Next base: position 8,593,956 of record NC_133809.1, on the reverse strand, counting down.
TGACCTCCTATATGTTTGTTGTTGTTTTGTTTTTTTATTGTGTTTGTGAAAATAAGAATAAACATATTAGTGGAAAAAAAAGTAGTTTAAATGTAGTGTAATAATCAAACCGCCCAGCCATGCTTACTTTGTTGCTCTGTAATAGACCGAATCCCCAGAATATCTGTGACAGAATGCGAGGAAGGCCATATCCTGTGCATGGCCATGTGTCCAGGTAGAGTGGGCATGCCAGGTGGAGTGGGCACTTTGGACGTCTGGTATGAGTATAAGTGGTTGTAGGGTATGGTTGCTTGTGGTGGAGGTGGGTGAGGCCCCTGCTTGCCTGACTCGTACTGGCTCTGCTGGGACAGATTCCCGATCTTGTTGCGCAGGATCCGACTGATGGAGCTCACTGAGGGCAAGTTGAATTTGTCGCAAACCCCGTCTGCGAGCAACCTGTCTCGGATCTCCCAGGCAAAAATCCCCGGGTCCCTCTGCTTGTACGTCCGTATGTGTTTAACCACGGTGGGTGTGGTGACCCGAGGCTTGCTGCCTCCGATGGCTCCCGGGAGGATGGAGCCGGTCTCGTTGTAGCGCGCCAGGATCTTGCTGACGCAGCCGTGCGACACGCGCAGCTGTCTGCTGATGTCACAGGGTCGAATCCCGAGCTGAGCCAGCTCCACGATCCGGAGCCGGATGGCGTTGGGAAGCGGCCTGCCGTTCACGAAAACACCACCGAGCTGGTTCACCTCACCGAAGGCTGGCTCTGGTGAGAAAAACACAAACACACACACAGAACAATGAGACTGCTGGTAGAATTTTTTTTTTTTTTAATTCTTATTTTATTCTAACGTTTTTATCTATTCTTTTGTTATTATACTGTTTGACTTGCACCAACAAAACCAAAGCAAATTCCTAGTGTATACCTCTTACACCTGGCAATAAACTCGATTCTAATTCTGATTCTGATTCTGATTCTTTAACCCGGGTTAAACCACACATTTCAAAAGGCCTGATATTTCACACCTTCAACACATAATAGTATCTCAACGTCATACTGATCCTTTTTTCCCCCTGCAATATGTAGAGCTTTATTTGTAGAGCACATTTCAGCAACAGAGCTAATTCAAAGTGCTTTACATAAACATTTAAGAACATTGCGACAAAGTGCAAAAGAACATTAAGACATAATTATAAAAACATTAAAGATTAGAAAATAAAAACAATCTGAAAAGGCTATAGGATAGAAGCTAAAATAGAATATAACACACAAGAGTAAAAGCTCTAGTGCAGTATATAAGATCATTATCTGGTTTAATAAAAGGCAGCAGCAAACAGGAAAGTTTGATTGTATATTGTTTGAGATACATAATAGGAAGACTGGAGTAGAGAGCTAAGAGGAAATTGTGAATGTTAAGCTGTTTTGAGAGAATTTGTTACATAGGCTTCCTGGTGTGGCAAAATTAAACATGCAGAAGAAGCAGCGTTCAGTTTTTATACACCAAATATTTGGAACAAGCTCCCAGAAACCTGCAGGACCAACTCCAACTCTGAGTTCCTTTAAATCAAAGCTTAAAACTTTCTTTTGCACTTTGCCGCAATGTTCTTGAATGTTTATGTAAAGCACAACATGCAAAGTCTCTTCTCAGAGCTTATGAAGAACTGAACATATATGATGATGACCCCTAGAGCTGCTATGGAAAAGTGCAGTCTTATTATTATTTATTTATTTATTCATGCATTTCTTTTTTTGTTCCAACTCTTAGTTCTTTCAAATCAAAGCTTAAAACGTTCTTGTTTGCTGCTGCCTTTTATTAAACCAGATAATGATCTTATACTGCACTAGAGCTTTTTCTCTTCGGTGTTATATTCTATTTTTTCTTCTATCCTATAGCTTTTTTAGCTTGTTTTTTATTTTCTAATCTTTAATGTTTTTATAACTGTTTTAATTATGTCTTAATGTTCTTTTGCACTTTGTTGCAATGTTCTTAAATGTTTATGTAAAGCACTTTGAATTAGCCCTGTTGCTGAAATGTGCTCTAGAAATAAAAGCTGCTTTGCCTTGCTTATATGGTAAATATGTTAAGCGTTAAACTGTGTTTTTTACGAGAGCATTATATAACCAAAAACTCTTTAACGTGTTTTAATAGTTCATTTAAAAAAAAAAAATCAGTCATTACGTAAAGGTGCATCTTTTTAAGCGTTTTCACCCAAAAAAGTTTCAACTCTAAAATACAAATGTATCACTTTGAGTTGTGTGTGTAATGTTTGGGTGAGAAGTACCGACCAATAGCTCACTGGTAATTGTCGTGTACACTCAGACTAAACTTCACACTGTTGTCAAAACTTGTGCGTAAAACTGACACATGTAATAATTCAGCATGCTGGTGTCCTCCAAAAACATTACACACACATAGACTCTATCTCGCTATATTTTGTCCCATTATTTGTTGGACCGTTCTCTGCATCCCTGAACATAACATAACAATAAAAAAAATTTTAAAAATCAAACATTGAACTCACCCATCGTGTTCAAGCCGCAAATGAAGAACACGGTGTCCGGATTGTGCCTCCTGCGTGGGTCCTGCTCCGCGTCCAGCGTGTCCACTGTCCAAAAAACCGCGTCCAAGAAAAGTCTTCTTGCGCGATAAAGGAACAAGAGGGACTAAACTTCTCTTTCTGCTTCCTGACGGCGCTGGAGACAGGCTTACATTTCAATCTGGTGGAATTAGGAGGATGGACTTCCAGAGCTTCTCCACAGCTGATTGGCTCAACTCCCCAATAGAGTTTGGAGATTGTGCAGAGCTGCGTTGCTATTGGTGCAAAAGTTTGACATGACAAGTCCACAGAGAACCAGCAGTCCTCCTCCTCGTCCTGTTCTCTGCCATCAGAAAGCAAAGCTGGGGATATACCACCATGAATGCGTTTGTTATTGAGACAGATATGGTGAGTAAAAAAAAGCAACATCAAGCTTTTTGGATCAGATCTTCACCTTTCCAAACAGTGAAAAGATGCGTAAAAAGCTCCAGTGACAAGGAAACCATCACCTGAATTTTTTTTTAATATTTACACTATTTCAATTAAAACCCAGTGTAACATATCCACTAATCTTTTTGTTCTGTTTTTATAACAAAGATGAAACATTTCAAACTAAAAAAAAAAGCTCTATTATGAAAACAAAAAGGTGAGTTTTGGGTAACGCGCCACAACACCAGCCTTTATCTTGACCTTTTTAAATGGCATCATTAAGGAAATGGGAGGAAATTAATGCGTTTGTTATTGAGACAGATATAGTGAGTAGAAAAATCAACATCAAGCTTTTTGGATCAGATCTTCACCTTTCAAACAGTGAAAACGCTGAATGCAAAAGATGCGTAAAAAAAGCTCCAGTGACAAGGAAACCATCACCTGAAAAACATATTACCCGAAAACGCACACACTATTTCATTTAAAAACCCAGTATCATTTAATCTTTTTGTTCTGAATTTAAAACAAAGATGAAACATTTCAAACAAAAACAAAAAAAGCTCTATTATGAAAACAAAAGGGTGACTTTGGGTAGCTTTTACGCACCACTACACCAGCCTTCATCTCGACCTTTTAAATGGCATCATTAAGGGAATGGGAGGAAATGAATGATTGGTTTTGAGTAATGCAACTGGCTTGGTGATGTTTTGTAAATTAGTATCTCAGCGCGCTCGAGGATTATCGCACTTTATTCTCATTTGTCGCTCATGTTTTTACTCCCTTTTACGCATCAAGCACCAAAACACTCCAAAAACAAATCCATCACGGAGGATGGGGATGATATTTTGCTGAAAATGAGGCGATGACAAATACTTAACCTCTTAGAAAGAATCTCTCTTGTCATGCAGTTTGAAAATAAATGGCAGATTTATCTCTTGTGTCAATTTAAAATCCCACATCATATGATTTATTTAGACTTGCGTAAAACGAACATTACACTTTAAAGTGTTGTTTTAATTCAATAATTTCCTTTTTCCCTTTTTCAAACTGTAAGTCCATTTGATCTGCATTAAGGCTTTACACCAGACAGGCCAAATGTTGCCTTTTTTGCCAATTACGTACTGCAAGCGTTAAGGCATTCAGAGCTCTTATATGATAAAGAAATTACCTTTTTATGTTTTAACCTTTAGATAATTACCTTTCAGACTAGACCAATATCTTCTAAAGGGATTATTTCTAACTTTACTACCTCTGCATATACACACACACACACACTCTCCCTCTCTCCCCTCTCTCTCTGTGCAGAAACTTGCAAGCAATAAGAAAGATTTGTTGCTCCTCGACACGAGAAACAAACACACGCCATATAACTTTGCACCTTTCACTCTCTCCCGGTTTTGACACATGCTTTGGGTTTTCTCGTGTCATATTTTAAAAAGGCCACGTTGCATGACTGACCTTCATCTCCGTGCAACAACCTGAAGGGATCAACGTGCATGTAAACATCAAAAGGTGCTCCTGTACTGCTGTGCAATTAGGAATATTGTTGAAAAAAAACCCTCTGCTGACATTAAAACGACTGTGAGGGGCCAAAATGTACACAAAGTATTCCTCGGTATTTGTCTCAGCTCTGTGGGCTGGATGCTGCAGGGTTAAAGCACATATACCTACATTTTTCAGTTTTCTCACCTTTCAGGTTGGCATAAATCTCTGAGATTGCTCAGATTACATCGTTCAACCTCTGCGCGTCTTTTAAAGGAGCGTATTTTAACCTTTTTCTGGAGATATTTTTGTTTGCATGAAACGTTAAGACGACCGACTGGGGGTCTTATAGTTTACTCCTATATTATTATTATTATTATTATTTTTGTATTTATGCCCCCACCTGGCCACCCTGCTCCGCTCCCAGGCCACTAATGCGTCAAGGATAATGTTTACCGTGGGGGAAACGTGCTCAACTTGTTTCCATTGAGGTTCCTCTGGTGGCTGAAATAACAGAAGGTCAGTGGTGAAGGATCAAAGGTCTCTGCAAACTGCTCCATCTTCAGCACCTTTTATTTTTAGACTGAACGGACACCTGAACTTCCTGCTTTTTCTCTGTGATATAACAGATGAAAGTTCACCTGAGTCCACCTGTTTATATCATGTTTATAGCTTATTTTGTATATTGTATATATTGGTAGAATTTCATTTTTTTTTAATTCTTATTTTATTCTAACGTTTGTATCTATTCTTTTGTTATTATACTGTTTTTACTTGCACCAACAAAACCAAAGCAAATTCCTAGTGTATACCTCTTACACCTGGCAATAAACTCGATTCTGATTCTGAATCTGATTCTGATTCTGGTTCTGATTCTGAGGACGCTGCAGCCACATCAGAATCAGAATCAGAATCAGGATCAGAATGGTGTTTATTGCCAGGTGTAAGAGGTATACACTAGGAATTTGCTTTGGTTTTGTTGGTGCAAGTTAAACAGTATAATAACAAAAGAATAGATAAAAACGTTAGAATAAAATAAGAATAAAGAAATTGAATTTTTACCAATATACAATATACAAAATAAGCAATAAACAAAAATAAACATGATATAAACAGAAACAGAGTGCAAATATTGCCGGTGTGCAAACATTATTATGATGATAAAACCACAGGGAAATAGGGTTGAAATATATAATTGCAGGTTATTGAAAACCATTGTGCAAAAGTCAGACAAATTATGTGATTATTACACTCATTGCACAGCGATTATTATGATTCTATTATAGGCTATTGCTATTATTATGCGTAAAAATTGAAAGCGCATTGCTATGGTTTGTTAATAATGATATCCAGACTCGACATGGCTGTCACATGCCTGTACAGCTCACAAGCCCAAACTCGTCCATGTCGAATTGAATTGTTCAAACCGCCTGTGAAGGCAACGCATCACTTGTCAGGACAAATTGTGTAACGATGGACTCAAAGCTTCGACTGGAGGAGCTCTCTGCAGGAGACACGATGGGCCGATTCATTCCATCATGTCATACTGTTTCTGTGGATTTATCCTACAGTACATAAGCCGCTGTGGTTCATTTTACATAATAATAATCAGATTTGCAGCAGAAGTTTTTAAAATGAAATGCAGAACTCATACTTCACGAACAAAATAATGAAACAATATTGTACTTTTTACTTTTGAAAGTGCGTTTTGGGGGCCGAATCCTGCAGGATGTCTGATGGATTTTGGACTATAGTGCAAACATGCATACTTTTACATAATAATAATCAGATTTGCAGCAGACGTCTTAAAATGAAATGCAGAACTTATACTTCGAGAACAAAATAATGAAACAATATTGTACTTTGCAATGCAGATTTTTACAGCACACAGTCTCACTGTTCCTTCATAATCTATCATTTTAATGCTCGAAGGACGTTTTGTAAATAATATCATATTCTGAGTTTCCTGCAGCAAAGTGACCTGCAGCCACTTTATAACATTCTCATTTCTCTCTGAAAAAATATATATTTCTCTTCCAAAAAGTCGTATTACATTTTACAAATTCGCTCAAATTATTATAAATGTAGTATTCAAACTACATACTTAAACTTGCATTACAAGAAAAAATAATCTAATATTATGTAATTAAACTATTGGAGATACGAGATATTTGTATTTTATATATGTTATATTATTGATATTGTAAGAAAGTTGATCAAGTTTAAGAGATATTTTACATTAGATTAGATTAAACTTTATTGTCGTGGCACAGAGTAAAAGTAGTGACATGAGGAAGCAGTGAAGTGCAGATTAGTGTACATACAGTATGTATATATATATATATATATATATATATATACATATGTATATAGAATAAACAGTAAGATGTATGAACAGTGTGAATATATGAACGTACCTAAGATACTTATGATTATCCTGATACAAATCATGAGCTATTTTATGACTCAAATGATGAATGAGGTATTAATTGTTTTATTTGTCTCTCTTGTTTACAGATTTGTTCTTCTATTTACCTTTTAGTGTAATTTATTCAGCAAACAGCTCTGCTTCCAGCTGGATCAGGATGTTCTGGCTGATCCTGTTTATATCACAGCTTTCTTTCATGTGAACGTGTTTGCTTTGCTCATAATTGATTTCACAGTGCAGAGAGGGTCCTTATTGACTCAAGATGATGGAAGAACCGTGAAGGCCAAAGATACAGATATGTTTGTGCTGCTTTTTTCTGTCCTTTTTTCTTTTTAGATTCTGGTCATTAAGGTGCTGTTGGTCCCAAACGATAAAGAAACTGTGAAAAAGTGGAGAAGAACTACAATGAATTCCTCAATATTTCAGGCTGACTGCATTTACCAGGTAAATATGAAACATGTACATTATTAGTGAGCAAAACGTGCATTTTTTCTTCTAATTTATCTGTAACTGGATGTCAAAGGATTAAACCTTTCTAAAATTAAGAATCATGTTTGAAACATGTATATTATTAGTGAGCAAAACGTGCATTTTTCTTCTAATTTATCTGTAACTGGATGTCATAGTTCACCCAATGTATTCCCCAAAATGACCTCAAATGAATCCTCTACTTCTAAAGGCTTAAACCTTTAGAAAATTATGTTTCATGTTTAGGTGAAACCAGTCTGCTGCTCTGGTGCCAAACACCCAGACTTCTAAATCATATAGCAGCTCCAGATGAGAGAAAACCATTGTGTGCCAAAAATGATCCAAGTGACTTTGTTTACGTCTCCATAACTGTATATAGCTATAAACAGGGATGAAACAGACACTCCCACCTCAACTATCTGCTTCATGTGTGAGCAAAGTAACTCAACCACCTTCTTATTGTTTTTAATTTCCACATTTTTGCAACAAGTGAGGACTTGATGGAACTGTTGTCACCACAATGAGAGAGAGATGCAGTACAGCTCTGTGATAAAACATATCTACCTGCATGTGCTGGTTTCTGAGACTTTTCCACACCAAGTAAGATTAGAAACAGCAAAGAGTTTCGATTAAATCTGATCGAAACAGTAGATATAAAGGAACAGTGTATATATACCTAAATATTAGCTTATTTGTCGTCAGTGGAGGTTATTATGATTCATAATGTTGCAGTAAATAAAAAGTGTCTAGTGAATAAAAACAATCAAATGTAAATCAATCGCTTATAACTTCCTCAAGAGCGTCTGTTTGTATATTTTACCTCATAAAATTAATCTCAACTAAAACCGACGTCTATACTTCTACCGTCTACCTGAGAGATTTGGAGCATTTATACACCATCAATATTTAACCGAATTAATGCAACACTGCGATGAATAACTCCATCTTTCTCATCTCAAAATAATTTCATGCTTGGAAAAAAAACAACTTTCAATTGTGAAGATACTTTATTGGGGATTTATTGTTATGATGCGCATTTATGTTATTCATCACCTGTCCGATCCATCTATCTCTGATGATGATGATGATGATGATGATGATGATGATGATGATGATGTTGAGGATGAGGAGGAGTGGATTCCTCTTCCTCCATCAACCATCGACCCTTTGAATGTTTCACCAAACAGCTTAATGCGTCTGAAATCCGATTAATTAGAAGCAGGTCACAAATATTATTCCTTCATTAGTTTTTTCAACAAATAGCCAACCAAACATCTCTTTTCAGAATTACAACCAGAATGATCTTTACTGTCATTAAACTCAGGTACAACGACATTTCGCAGGCTTCCCTCGTTGTAGTTAAGATTAAAAACAAATAAATAAATAAACTCAGTGATAAAAAACAATAATAGCAGCATAAAAAAAAGGAATAGCAGCAAAAAATAAGAATATAGAGACTTCAACCTTCAGTCATTCAGATTATATCTTCATCTTCCAGGCCTCCATGAATGGAAAAAAACATAAAGAAATAAACTTGAACCACTGAACAATAAATCAATGTAATCAATCACCAATCCTTCAGTTTTTATCTCCATCATCATGTAACGCACAATGTACAAAGTACTAAAGAAGTCATAGATAATAAATAACAGAAGTTCAGAGGTAAAAATATTGGTAAACGAGATAATACAACTTTAAAGTAAAAAATAAAATTAAAAAAATACTCAATTGGCTATTCAGTCGTGATTTTTCATTTGAAAGAAAATGTGTTTCTCAGCTGTAACTTTATGGAAAATAATACAACATGTTCGATGCAGAAAAAACAACTTCAACACATTGAACTACAACAAGGACCACAATGGAAATAAGTGCTGTGACTTTTTTTTCCTTTTAACTGTGCATGTACATTAGTGTTGTAACCATGTACGTGTCTTTTTAAAACGAACTGTCAAATAAACAAAACAAAAACTGGAAAATAGAAAAATAATATTGGTAGTTTGAGTTGCTGTCATTTTGATATTTAGATTTAATTTTAGATAATATATATATTATAAAAAGTTATTATTATTATTGTTGTTGTTATTATTATTATTATTATTATTATTACTATTATTATTATTATTATTATTATTATTATTATTATTATTATTATTATTATCACAGCGGTGCAGACTCTATTTTCTATGCAGTGATTTGTGTTTGTCATAATCAGATCCATCCGCGTTAAATGTGCAGCAGCTTGAACATCACGCATGACTTTCTATATTAGAAGGCCTGAACTTCAAAACGTTCACAACACCTCGTCCATCGAGAGAGAAGTAACCAGAAATGTTCTGAGATGCTTTGACTGTAATCCGACAACTGATTCTCCTTTTCTGGTCCAAAATAATTAAATAAGTAATAAAGAAGAAAAAAAGAAGAAGTGCAGGACAGATGTTCCTATCTGTGCAGAACCGCTGTGCTGCTCAGATGGAGAAAAGCTGCAGAGTGATGCAAAAAAAAAAAAAGGTTCCCGGTTTAATGTTCCCAGTGAGATCCTGCGGGAAATCCAAGTCACCACTAATAGGTTATTATGGGGACGCGCGGTGATTTCTAGTTGCGCAGAGGAGTTGGAGGTCTGGAGGTCTGGAGGTCTGGAGGTCTGTCATCTCATACTAACTAACTGTCCCCAAACTCACTGACATCTGCAATAGGATACACACGTGCAGAGAGTTCAAGTGTGTGTGTGTGTGCGTGTGTGTGTGTGTGTGTGTCTGTGCTGCCGTTTTCAAGGCCCAGCAGTTTGTCACCCAAACGCACCACTAATCCGGGTTATTAAAGGTCCCATATTGTAAAAAGTGAGATTTTCATGCAGGTTTAAGTGCTTTGTAAATACTGTTAAACTATGAAAACGCTCAATATACGGAGAAATACACACAGCCCGTATTCAGAAATTGTGCGTTTGAAACAAGCCGGTAGGATTTCTGTCCATTTGTGATGTCACAAATGTACAAAATTTAGACCATTGCACGGTTTTAAATGTAAACATTCTAAATGTGTCCCAGATTATTTCCTGTTGCAGTGTATGTGAATGACATCAGCTGACAGGAAGTAAACATGGACCCAAGCTGTTGCCTAGCAAAACAAATTCTGTTGCAGTTTTGTTGAAATTCCATTGAAATGCACTAAAACGGAGCGTTTCAGACAGACTGTTTTTTTTAAACATTACAGCATATTAAACATGTTCTAGTAGAAACACAAAATACGAGTATGAACCTGAAAATGAGCAGGATATGGGACCTTAAAGGCGCAGAGAGAAGTGGTGTCGCCTCCAGCTGTTCGATACAAATAATATAAGACTATATGAAGCTCTAATGCGCTTTTCCAATGGAGACGCCATCACTCCTTCAACGCCTTTAAAATAACCCGCACTGATGACTCTAACCTTTGGAAGTGACACCATTAAAGTCTTTCTGCAGGTTAGCACTTCTCCAGGTAACTTTAGTGCGGCCTTAATGAGGACGAACGCAGGTTAACGACGTATGTAGTCGTGTTTCAGAGGCCGAGGCAGAGAGGGGCAAAAAGAAACAATATTTACGACACTTTTAAGCATACATCACTTTGACATCTGTTCGTCTGGCACCTGGCACCCATTAGTATTAGATATTTCATTCCAGTCCTAATTTGGAGCACTCTTTGTCCAGAAACCAAGGACACTGAGTTAACATGGAGCACCTTTAAGTGCGCTTTTTACGCGTTACGTTTCCTTTGTGCCGAAAAGTGCAAATGGGGTGTTGATGCAGACCACACCGCCGCGTTATGTGCGCTAAACTGGAGGAATCGTTGAGTCATACCTGGATTGGATTTATATTAAATTTCCTCATCGCATAAGCGCAGAAACATTCCTGCAATTAGTCAGTTTTTTGGGCACACGAGCGTCAGATTTTTTACACAGTGTTATTAGATTACTGAGAGTTCAACATCCTCATAAACAAACAAGAGAGTCATAATGTCAGTGTGAGATTGTGTCTGTTTGTTATTTAATTAGCCAACATGGAGCCAGCCAGGAAAAAATAAACGAATAAAAGTTAGAAATTATAGAAATAAAATAACTTTTCATCAGTTCAGTTGTGTGTGATGTGACTTCTTTCTGCTTAATGAAGACAGTTCACATGGATTAAAGCAGCACTGAGGCCTCCTGCATACTGTACATGAATACACCTGGTGACACTCCCATCATGGAAATGAAGTGATGCGTTTTATTGCAAAAAGTAATGACATGTTAGTGGAAATCTGAGACTGCATTTGTTGCCAGACCAATCAGGTACAATGAAGTGAGTTGATTTTTACTGCAGAAGTGATAATAATAAGGGAGAACATTCAGTTGACTATTTGATTACTTGTTGAGCAACAGACTTCTGCAGTTGTTTAGCCAGTAAGGTAGAAATGTTAAAACATCTTCTTTCTGTTTTCCTGAAGTCTCTCTTGTGTGTCCTTGTTGGTCAGACTGTCCGCAGCAGTAAAAGGTCACTGATGCTGCAGACAGTCAGAGTCAACTAGACTGAGACCAGACAGCATGTTTATTCCAAAATACAGTGGCGCCATCTGGTGGACATCTAGGAGTCAAACGTCCAGTCCTCACCTGAAATAAACTAGTTTTTTATTTCAAGGAGTATTAATAACTCCTCAGCAGTGGTGCAAGAAGTACTCATATATAAATATATAAGTATATTACTTAAAGTGGCAATCTCAAAGATTTTCATTTAAGTCACTATCTATAGCCAAATGAGGTAACACAATGGTGATTGAGCACATTGATAAAAGTATTGCAATATTTATATATTTGCAGTATTATGAACTGGGTGTGTGTGGTGACATTCCCGGAAAATGAATGCTGTATTCCAGTTTTTTCTCCATTATATATACACAAAAAAATGGAAATATGCACAAAATTCTGAAACCTTGAAGCTCATGGACATAGAAATAGATTTTTTCCTATTCTATTTCTATACTCATGTATAAACACAAAGACTCTGAGCACAATTCCACTGTTTTCACTCAAACAGAAATTCTAAATCAACCAGGACTGAAATCTTACGGTTTGACACTTTAAGTAAAAGTAGCAATACTACTCTGTAAATATACTCTTACAAGTAAAAGTCCTACACCTATTTTAATGTTGTTTAACTACTTTATATACTGTTGGATAGTTTAATCTATAGTGTAGTATCATATTTTAGAAATGTAATGTTTTCTTTGTAAAATCTTAATCTATAAAGTAACTCCAGTTGTCAGATTAGGCCTAGTGGAATAAAAAGTACAATATTCTCCTCTGAAATGTAACTGAGAAGTATAAGTGGCATACAATTGAAATATTTAAGTGAAGTAAAATTACCAATTACCATTCACTGCTGCATAAGAAACTATTTTAATAGTCTATAAGGTGAAATGTAAATATATTTTATTTGTCTTGATTTCCCCTTTTTACTGTTGTTATTATAACATTTTGTGAATTGAAAAAAAAATGCATACTTGTGTGTTTGTTTATAGATTTTGTGTATTTATTTTAATATTTCTCTTCCTGCTTTTTATTTGTCATTCTGTATGAAAACGTGTTTTCTCCTTCACTGATGGAAAGCAACTAACTAAATACGTTACTAAAGTAGGCTACTGTTCTAAGTACAATTCTGAGGTACTTATACTTTTCTTGAGTAGGCTATTTCTATTTTATGACACGTTATACTTCTACTCTACTACATTTGAGAGGAACATGTTGTACTTTTTATGCCACTACTTTTATTTCATAGCCATAGTTACTAGTTACTTTAGATCGAGATTCAACATTATAATGCTGACTGACTACTAATAAATTAATCCAAAATGTTGCCACGGCAGCCTCTGAGTCTCGCTCAAGGTGAAATCTCGCGAGGTTACGTGTTGCCGTGGAATAGCCAGAATAGTGTCGGCCGTGTTGGAGTAGACTATAAGCTACAGAAAGTTTAGTGTTGTCTAAAAGATGTTCAATGTCATGGCTGAATAATTAGATGATTTTCACAAACAAGAGTAAGGTAAGAAAAACATTTTATTTCTCTGTATGGTCCTTTCCATAATGTTATCAGACACTTATAGTAACAATCTGAGCCTGTCTGAGCCAAAAACAAGCACTTTTAGTGGACGTAATGTCTCATTGACACAAAAACATGGTGAAACAGGGTCCAGCTTGAACACCTAATGTTACACAGGTGTTTACAGTTAATCTGACTGATTAGATAGATAGATAGATAGATAGATATAACCAACAGCTAACTGACAGTTAATGCTAACCAACTACTAACAAAAAAAGTCTGAAAAATGAAAAATGAAAAATAGGGGAGAGTGGGGTAAGATGAGCCAGTGGGTAAGTTGACCCACCCCCTCTATCTTGGCAACTGTGATTATGTTTTGTCATGTGACCATTATTTTAGGAAGTACCCATCATTTCTATCTTGCTGTGATGGAGTGAAGCACATGGGAGAAGTAGTAAGTACTTTTTTACACCAAAAACAGTTTTTTCCCAGTCAAAGTAAATTTTCTGCATGTCAGGAATAATGGATGTTAGGTCAAAGCAAATTTATCCAGGTCTAAAAAAATATATTATACACGTTGGTGATTTACTAAGATATAACACCATGTTAATCCCTTCGCTAAAGATTAGCCTGAATTGCTAAACTAGGCCATTTTTTCCAAAATGGTAGCTATGGGGCAAAGTGAGCCAAAGGCTATAGGGTAAGTTGAGCCACTGGCTCACTAATATTCTACTGTTATTCCGAGCCACTGGCTCAACTTACCCCACCATAAATTAACCAAATTAATTCTCTGATGTATAAAATGGTATTACTGTTGAGTGTTACACAACTTGGTTTGATTTTTTTTATGTTAATCTTTATAGAAGAGGGAGATAAAGGAAGTAAAAACAGTTGGTTACAGTGGAACAGCAGAGGCAAAGAGGGTCTTCACAGAGGAGGTAGAGAAGGAGCTTGCAGACCATATCAAGAAGCTGGCTGAACAGTTCCTTGGCCTTACTCCAAAGAAATGCTGTGAACTGGCATTGGAATTGGCAGAAAGAAACAACATTCCTGTCCCCAACAACTGGAAAGAGCAGGGTTTAGCAGGTAGGCCTAGGTCAAACCAAAGACCAAGACGAAAATCACAGCGTACAGCAGTTCTGAGGAGAGTGATGTTCCCATCCCATTTGATGACACTTCTGAGCATGAGTGTTCTAATGATTAGAGAAGTGAATCAGACATCACAGATCTGTCAGTTGGTGACTTTGTCATAGTAAACTTTGTATCCAAAGGCAGGAGCTACCATTACATTGGCTTGGTTGAGAGCCTGGAGGGCAACGAAGTGAGTGCAAGATTTCTCAGAAGAATCCGGGGGAACACTTGACGTGAGAAGCCCACCTTTGTATTAAAGGAAAAGGATGAGGCATCTTTTCTGCTGAGTGATGTGCTGAAGAAGCTACCTCAACCTCAAAAGGCTGGAGGAACTGCAAGGAGGGAGCAACAGTTCATATTTCCCTGCAACCTTGACGACTGGAATATAGTCGAATATTGAATGATATTTTGATTGTTCAATGGTCTTGAAACTCACTGGTGGTTTGTTCTCACAAGTTCATAACTGTGAAACTGTTTGTTAACACACTTATGCTGAGATTTAAACTTAAAAACTCAGATGTTCAGTTTACCCCACGATGGCTCAACTTACCCACTGACTCGGATCAACTTACCCCTTACCGGGGGCAAGTTGAGCCAGAGGAGCACTTTTTTTGGGAAGGTAATTTTTTTCAGACAGCTTTGTTATAGATGCATGCTGATCATTTCATTTGATAGGAGAGATCCTGAATTTAAGGTTCATGTTTTCATTTTACTTCTGTCTCATTTTTCCTAACCTCGAGGACAGCATAAGTAAAAATTGGCTCATCTTACCCCACTCTCCCCTACTGGAAAAAAAGACTGAAAAATGTCTGAAAAAAAAGTTTGTAAATTGTTGGGGGAAAAAAGTCTGAAAAAAATGTCTAAAAAAAAGTTTGAAAAATGTTGGAAAAAAAAGTGAAAAAGGTAAAAAGAAAAAAAAAATTAAATTAAATAAAAAGTCTGAAATTGTCCCAAAAAAAGTCTGAAAAATGCTGTAAAAAAAGACTGATTAAATGTCTGAAAAAAAAGTTTGAAAATTGTTGGAATACAAATTTCTGAAAAATAAAGTCTAAAAAAAGTCTGAAAAAGGTAAAAAAAAATAAAAGTCTGAAAAATGTTGGAAAAAAAAGTTTGAAAAAATGTTGGAAAAAAAAGTTTGAAAAATGCTGGAAAGAAATGTTTGAAAAATGTCTGAAAAACAAAGGTTGAAAAATGTTGGTAAAAAAAGTCTGAAAAAGGTAAAAAAAAAAAAAGTCTGATAAATGTCCCAAAGAAAAGTCTGAAAAATGTCTGGAAAAAAAGTTTGAAAATTGTTGGAATACAAATTTCTGAAAATTAAGTCTAAAAAAAGTCTGAAAAAGGTAAAAAAAAAATTTAAAAAAATAAAAGTCTGAAAAATGTTGGAAAAAAAAGTTTGAAAAATACTGGAAAGAAATGTTTGAAAAATGCTGGAAAAACAAAGTTTGAAAAATGTTGGAAAAAAAGTCTAAACAATGTCTGAAAAAAGGTAGAAAAAAAAAGTCTGAAAAATGTCCCAAAACAAAGTGATAAATGTCTGGGAAAAAAAAGTTTGAATAATACTGGAAAAAAAGACTCTGAAAAAAGTCAGAAAAAAAAGTTACTACTAGCTACTGTCATAGTTGTTGGAAAAAAAAGTCAGAAAAAAATGTCTAGAAACAAGTTGGAAAAAAAGTCTGAAAAAAGTCTGAATAAGGTAAAAAAAAAAAAAAAGTCTGAAAAATGTCCCAAAAAAAGTCTAAAAAATGGCCCAAAAAGTTTGAAAATTGTTGGAAAAACAATTCTGATAAAATGTCTGAAAAATGTCCCAAAACAAAGTCTGGAAAAAAGAAGTTTGAATAATACTGGAAAAAAAGACTCTGAAAAATGTCTGAAAAAAAAGTTACTACTAGCTACTGTCATAGTTGTTGGGAAAAAAAGTCAGAAAAAATGTCTAAAAACAAGTTGGAAAAAAGTCTAAAAAAAAAAAAAAAAAGTTGTAGAAAAAAGTTTGAAAAAAAAAAAAAAGTTGGAAAAATGTTGAAAAAAAAAATTCTAAAAGAAGTCTGAAAAATGTCTGGAAAAAAAAGTTTGGGAAAAGAGTCTGATTAAGGTAAAAAAAAAAAAAAAAATGTCTGGAAAAAAAAGTTTGAAAAATCCTGTAAAAAAAGACTGATTAAATGTCTGAAAAAAAAGTTTGAAAATTGTTGGAATACAAATTTCTGAAAAATAAAGTCTGAAAAAGGTAAAAAAAAATAAAAGTCTGAAAAATGTTGGAAAAAAAAGTTTGAAAAATGTTGGAAAAAAAAGTTTGAAAAATGTTGGAAAAAAAAGTTTGAAAAATGCTGGAAAGAAATGTTTGAAAAATGTCTGAAAAACAAAGGTTGAAAAATGTTGGTAAAAAAAGTCTGAAAAAGGTAAAAAAAAAAAAGTCTGAAAAATGTCCCAAAAAAAGTCTAAAAAATGGCCCAAAAAGTTTGAAAATTGTTGGAAAAACAATTCTGATAAAGTCTGGAAAAAAGAAGTTTGAATAATACTGGAAAAAAAGACTCTGAAAAGTTACTACTAGCTACTGTCATAGTTGTGAAAATAAAGTCAGAAAAAATGTCTGAGAAAAATTTCTAAAAACAAGTTGGAAAAATGTCTAAAAAAAAAAAAAAAAAGTTGGAAAAAATGTCTGAAAAAAAAAATTTGAAAGATTTTGGAAAAAAAGTCTGAAAAATGTCTGGAAAAAAAAGTTTGAAAAAAGTTGGGGAAAAAAGTCTGATTAAGGTAAAAAAAAAAAAAAAAAAATGTCTGGAAAAAAAAGTTTGAAAATTGTTGGAAAAAAAAAATGTCTGAAAAAATTCCCAAACAAAGTCTGAAAAATGTCTGGAAAAAAAAAAGTTTGAATAATACTGGAAAAAAAGACTGAAAAAAAAGTTACTACTAGCTACTGTCATAGTTGTTGGAAAAAAAAAAGTCAGAAAAAATGTCTGCGAAAAATGTCTAAAAAAAGTTGGAAAAAAGTCTAAAAAAAAGTTGGAAAAATGTTGAAAAAAAAAATTCTAAAAGAAGTCTGAAAAATGTAAAAAAAAAACGAAAAAGTCTGAAAAATGTCTGGAAAAAAAAGTTTGAAAAAAGTTGAGGAAAAAAGTCTGATTAAGGTAAAAAAAAAAAAAAAAATGTTGGAAAAAAAAGTTTGAAAAATGCTGGAAAGAAATGTTTGAAAAATGTCTGAAAAACAAAGGTTGAAAAATGTTGGTAAAAAAAGTCTGAAAAAGGTAAAAAAAAAAAAGTCTGAAAAATGTCCCAAAAAAAGTCTAAAAAATGGCCCAAAAAGTTTGAAAATTGTTGGAAAAACAATTCTGATAAAGTCTGGAAAAAAGAAGTTTGAATAATACTGGAAAAAAAGACTCTGAAAAGTTACTACTAGCTACTGTCATAGTTGTGAAAATAAAGTCAGAAAAAATGTCTGAGAAAAATTTCTAAAAACAAGTTGGAAAAATGTCTAAAAAAAAAAAAAAAAAGTTGGAAAAAATGTCTGAAAAAAAAAATTTGAAAGATTTTGGAAAAAAAGTCTGAAAAATGTCTGGAAAAAAAAGTTTGAAAAAAGTTGGGGAAAAAAGTCTGATTAAGGTAAAAAAAAAAAAAAAAAAATGTCTGGAAAAAAAAGTTTGAAAATTGTTGGAAAAAAAAAATGTCTGAAAAAATTCCCAAACAAAGTCTGAAAAATGTCTGGAAAAAAAAAAGTTTGAATAATACTGGAAAAAAAGACTCTGAAAAAAAAGTTACTACTAGCTACTGTCATAGTTGTTGGAAAAAAAAAAGTCAGAAAAAATGTCTGCGAAAAATGTCTAAAAAAAGTTGGAAAAAAGTCTAAAAAAAAGTTGGAAAAATGTTGAAAAAAAAAATTCTAAAAGAAGTCTGAAAAATGTAAAAAAAAAACGAAAAAGTCTGAAAAATGTCTGGAAAAAAAAGTTTGAAAAAAGTTGAGGAAAAAAGTCTGATTAAGGTAAAAAAAAAAAAAAAAATGTCTGGAAAAAAAAGTTTGAAAATTGTTGGAAAAAAAAAATGTCTGAAAAAATTCCCAAAACAAAGTCTGAAATGTCTGAAAAAAATGTCTCGAAAAAAAAAAAAGTTTGAATAATACTGGAAAAAAAGACTCTGAAAAATGTCTAAAAACAAGTTGGAAAAAAGTCTAAAAAAAAAAAAAAAGTTGGAAAAAATGTCTGAAAAAAAGTTTGAAAGAATTTGGAAAAGAAAGTTTGAAAATTGTTGGAAAAAATAATTCTGAAAAAATGTCCCAAAACAAAGTCTGAAAAATGTCTGGGAAAAAAAAGTTTGAATAATACTGGAAAAAAAAGTCTGAAAAAAAAAGTTGGGGAAAAAAGTCTAAAAAAAGTCTGAAAAAGGTAAAAAAAAAAAATCAGAAAAAATGTCTAAAAACAAGTTGGAAAAAAGTCTAAAAAAAAAAAAAAAAAGTTGGAAAGATTTTGGAAAAAAAGTAAAAAAAAGTCTGAAAAATGTCTGAAAAAAAAGTTACTATTAGCTACTGCCATAGTTGTTGGAAAAAAGTCAGAAAAAATGTCTGAAAAAAGTAAAAAAAAATGTCTAAAAACAAGTTGGAAAAAAAATTCTAAAAAATGTCTGAAAAGAAAAGTTGGAAAAATGTCTGAAAAAAAAGTTGGAAAAATGCTGGAAAAAAGACTGAAAATGTCTGAAAAAAAAAGTTTGAAAATTGTTGGAAAAAAACATTCTGAAAAAATGTCTAAAAGAAAGTTCGAAAAATATTGAAAAAAAAGTCTGAAAAAAAGTCTGAAAAATGTCCCAAAACAAAGTCTGAAAAATGTCTGAAAAAAAAAAAGTTTGAATAATACTGGAAAAAAAAGTCTGAAAAAAGTCTGAAAAAAAGTCTGGAAAAAAAAGTTGGGGAAAAAAAGTCTAAAAAAAGTCAGAAAAAGGTAAAAAAAAAAAAAAAGTCTGAAAAATGTCCCAAAAAAAGTCTGAAAAATGTCTGGAAAATGAAAAATGAAAAAATGCTGGAAAAGAAGACTGACATTTTTTTGAAAAAAAAGTCTAAACAATGTCTGAAAAAACATGTTGGAGTTTTCCCTCTCTCAACATCTACATGGCCCTTTACTAAGGTATTGAACACTAAACTGCAACACCACAGAGATAAATGATTCTGTTTCATCCTTTCAGATGGATGATATTCACCCTCTGAGATCACTGATCTTCCCCTCAGTTACACAACAAGCTGCAGAGAATGAAGAGCAACAACAGGTACAATCATTCTTTAACGCGGTCAAATTACCAAACAGACACTTCTGCTTACAGATGTGAAGTGAGCTGCACTCCACCCACAGTTTGTGGTTGCTGGAAAGGGTTGAAGGACGGCTAACTGTCAGTTTGTCTGCCAGTTTGAATGTGTGTCCTGTAGAGGGCAATCAAGTACCACACATGTTCAACAAGTCAGATGACAGTCCTATGCGCTCTTAAAGCTGGTGTTTGTGCTCAGAAGTTACAAGTTTTGGGATCAGGAAGTAGGAGACATTAAGTTGGGTTTTTTTATTTCTTGTTTCAGGATATAAACTTTGTGCAGAGGTTGTCGGCGCCATGATCACAGAGACCGATACAGTGAATCTCAGTTTGGAAGAGGACTGAAACAGGTAGGAAACAGAAGCTATTTTGCATTGTTAGTTATCTCCATACAACCTCATCTCACAAAGTCTGGAGGGCATGATAAGTAACAGTGTAAATGAAACCGCTCCTCTAGTTTCCATTCATGTTTCTCCTCATATTTTTCCTCTTCATCAAATGTTTGCAGATGGAAAAAAGAGACGTTTTGCTAATGTTGTTGACATAAATAATGAATTTAATGATAGCTGAATTCCATTTAGCTTCTATTTGATGGCAGGGCCTTGGTATCGTGCATGTTGGCTCACTCTCACACCAGAATAGAACAGACTGTATGGATGACATTACAGCTCCCCTAAAGTGAAGTCAAAACATCTTAATCACCCCCTGGTGGCTGGCTGCAGTATAGGTCATAAATCCCACCTCCTCCATGTTAACAGATGGGACATAGGCCAAACAAAAATGTAAAAATACACTTCAAAAAAATGTTTTTCCCCAAAGATGGTTTCTGTCATTTTAGGTAGTTCTTATCCCGCTGATGTATGTTCAAGTGTTCATTTTTCTGATAAGTTTGGTTTTAATTAGTTATTTGATGCTATAAAAAGGGGGTGAGATGTCATGATTGACAGCTGTGATTGACAGCTGCTCTGAGTAGTCACGCAGCCGGAGGCTCGGGAAATGTACAAGAGAGGAGATGTAACTTTAACTTTCCATAACCGTCACGAGTCTGTAGAACATGTCAGTTTGATCATAAATGTACTTATAGAGGTATTATGGTTAGTTGTGTCTTTCTAGCCAAAACAGCTACCGGGGTGCCAACGTAGCAGAAAAGTGGCTAACGCTAACAAACTGAGGCTGTGCTCGGCTCACGATTGGCTCGGGTGGATGTGTGGGCGGGACCTCGATACCGGGGCTCCAGCCCCGCCAATCACTACTGCACAGACTCTGGCTCCAAATGATGTAAAAATCTCAAGATGGCATCTCCCATATCCGGGATATTTTGGCTTCACTTTTGTCTGAGTAATTCTGCTTCTGTTGTAGGAATTCAACACTGACCATAATCGGAGTTTCAGGAGCTGCAGATCTTCTAAAGAGCCGGATTTGACGCATGTAAGTGGACTCACAATTCGTTGCCTCAAAGCATCATGTTGACATTATAGACAGTAGACAGTACAGTGATACTTTTTGTTCGCTGAAACCATAGATGCAGTATGTCATTCCTTAATACAGTCTGGAACTCTATTTTTGGTCTTGTTGTGATTAATAGAGTGGGTAGATCTTTTCAAAGTACATATTGCACACTAATATGTTTATATTTACATGTATTTCCTCCAGAGACGACAGCAACATCAGTCTGATATCAACTCATTGGGACTCGTATCACCACTGACGGGCTGTGATGATGGCAGGTGTGGCAACGATTCAGCTCAAAAGTAAGAAGTATTTCATTATTTTTTAGACTCTCTTTTACTGTTGCATTTCTTCACACTGACCCACGTTAACAAACTGAAGTTTTAATAATCATATCTGTCTAATGGGGCCGCACAATTAATCAAAATTGTATCGAAATCGCAATATGGCCTACTGCAATGTTCAAATCGCAGGAGGCGCAACATTTGTTAAAGGTAAAATGTGTCTCAAATTACCATTTTAAATTAAATATTATCACACCATAATCATTTTAATATGTTTTACAATAAAAATGAGAATAATGATGTAAAAATGATCATCAATGATCATCCCTCTTAATATCATAAATCATATCGCAAATTGCAATATCAGTCAAAACAATCGCAATTAGATATTTTTTCAAAATCGTTCAGCCCTAGTGTCTAATTGGAGCAATGACCAATGCCTGCTGACTTTATTATTTCCTAATCAAGACAAAATATCCGTAATTCATCATGTTGCATGCAGAAAACCTCAAGTCAGTTTATTCTTCTTGATTTTCCTCTCTTCAATTCAATACTTAAACATTTAAAAATGTGATTTCTTTTGTTAAACTGATCTGAAATACATTTCCCTAAGACTGTGGAATAGCACTCTCAAAATATCTTATATTATTTACTATTTCCTTGAAAATTGGTGATATTAATGGTCTTTTCCCAGTGTGTGACATGTTGTTTTAAGTGCCTTTGCACTTAATTCCTACTTATAAACATACTTTATTTCTATAATGTCAGAGCTTTCCTGTTGATGTCCCACTTTTCCCTCCTTTGTGACTCCTTTTGTGTAAATCCTGTTGGCACACACTTCGTTTTTTGTCTTAAAGCACCGTATAAACAAACCTGACTTTTTTTTGACACACTTTCACTAAGCAGCACACACAGCTGCTACATGATCAAGCAGCGTCACCAGACCCCAGTTTACTGCATATAGAGAGTGATGTGGCTGCCCAGTAATTATCCCCCGTTAGCCCCTCTCCAGAATGCTAATGGTATTTACAGGACTGGGAGACGGGAGAGGACACCAGCGGCAGGTGCAGCTGCTGGAGCATCATGCTACACTGAGCTACCATAACTACTGCTAAGAGGAGTAACAGAGGGGTCATTGTGGGTGTTTAGGTGACAGATAATCAGTCAGACTGAGATCAGATAAACATCCTGGGCTTCAGCTTTGTGTTTGGTTGTCTCATAAACTGCAAGCTCACAATTTGAGCCCCTATAGTGTTTAAAACTGGACAACAAAAGTAAAGTAGAGCAATGGTTCTGAACTTTTTCCCTTATGGGGACCCCTTTTCTATCATTGAGTAAACTGGCGACCTCTGACTAAGTGACATATTTTATGGATATTTCATATTATATTCAATGTATAACAATAATG
Source organism: Sebastes fasciatus (assembly GCF_043250625.1). NCBI lineage: Eukaryota > Metazoa > Chordata > Actinopteri > Perciformes > Sebastidae > Sebastes > Sebastes fasciatus. The sequence continues at coordinate 8,571,039 of NC_133809.1, read as the reverse complement.
GTACAAAACAACTGATGAACTGTACAATTGACCCAAATAGTGAACACAATAACTGCAGGAAGTTTGTTTAAACAAGCGATTTGTTTTTATTTTTAGCTACTTTTAATACAATTCTTCTGTATTATGTATTTTTTATTTATTTTTTTTAACAGTCATTCTTACTTAATAGGCTTCTTTTTCTCCCTGACGCTTGGCCATTCTTTTATTAGCTCTTTGGTTGTTTTAACTGCGTACTTTTCAAATACAGGATGAGGCTGTTTAGCAGAGAGGGAAGGCTCTGTGGATATAGCTTGTGTTCAGCTCTTCACAGTGACCTTATCCTGTTTATATCTGAAATAATAATCCAAACTTTTAAAACAACAATTTTATTTAGTTTTCTTCACAGAAATGAATGAAATGCTGAGATATAGGCCAACTCTATATTTTTAACAAAGGTTGTTTTACACCCCTTAAAATCAAGAAGGCCTTGCGACCCCCGTGGGGCTTTGCCGACCCATAGTGGGGGTCGGGGACCCCTAGGTTGGGAACCAGTGAAGTAGAGGACATTGTGGCGACATGATGGCAACGTGTGTGTGTGTTTGGTTAGTGGACAGTGACTTAGATGAGCTATCGGATTAAAGAATGTAAATTATGTGAAGATATATTTAAACAGCGCTTTTCAAAACTCAAGTTGAGTCAAGTTAAGTTCCTCAAAATAAAATCAGCTAAGCAAAGTCAGAATAAAAGAAGATATTCTTTTATATCTTCACGGCTAGACTATTGCAATACTTTGTTTACTGGACTTAAAGGAGAACTCAACCAAGGTGTTCGGGAGTACGACTGCAAATGTGAACAAAAAGCTGTATAAAGCCTTTTGTGGCTCCAGAGGGAGCTGCATGAAGTCAGACTGCCTTAAGTGTCAAAGTTTAAAGTGTCACTTGAGGCAAGTTATCGTCTGTTGAGGCCGGAGGCAACAAGTTTGTAAAATGAAAGAAATCTGGGTGTGTGGAGTTTTTTTTTTTTCAATTACATTGTTCAAATTCTTAAAATTACATCTAGTCCCTCTCCCTGAATGAATACGCAAATATTTTTTCGTTTTAAAGTTTAACTTCTAGACACACGCTGTCTCCTACTTCACGGAAAAATCCATTCTCAGTGTATTTGCACTGGAGATTTTCAAGTCTCCTCATCCCGATTGTATAAGTTACTTATTGGACCATGATTGGCTTTCAGGTTAGTTGTAATGTCACAAAGTAATACATGTACATATCCGTCTTAAACTCTGATTTAAGGTGAGCAAAGATAGCAGAAAACAACCTTCAAGTGTCAAAGTCTGTCCATACATCATCCTGCACAGTGGAGCTCTGACAGCCAAGTGAAGTAACCTTTTTTACTTTTTACATTTTAAATAAGTAAAAACACATTTTGGAGTGAAAGGAGACTTAAATAACTAGGATTTTGTATATAATTTCAACTCTGGAGAAAATCATTTTATATGGTTCAGTGTTGAGTTACATGTTTGTGGTTGATCAATCTGCAAAATATTCATTGAGGTGTGAAATGTTAAAAGTGTCAGTTCAGCTGCTTAATCCAGAACCATGTGAGGAGAATCTCCATTTGGCTGAGGAAGGGATTGGGAATGGAGAGCTGAACAACAGAGTAAATATTTGGCAGTGGAGAGCTCTTGGGAGCAGCAGAGGACCCTCTCTGGCTGAAGCCTGCGGGTGTTAAATAGATTAAGTGGCTGCTGGGTCATTGTGGACAGAGAAATTCCCGCTCTTTGGACATGACTTCTCTTTGCCTTTGCGTGTTTTTGCTCTCCAATCGAGTGCCCTCTGTAAACTACCCACTCCAGCAAACCTGCGCTACTGTAATCCGCTGTTTGTCAACCTCTGGGAGGCTGCTGTGTACACAGAAATGATGCTAGAAGAGGAAGTCAGTCCTCTCAGTTTTTACTTATATCAAATGTTATCTTAAAGTTGTTTTGTAGTGTTTGTTTTCTGAGGATACTCTTGTGCGTAATGTGCGTAAAAACAGGAGATAAATGTTGATTCCGGAGCATTTAGTGTTGATAATACAGGTCACCGACTTTGTTGAACTGTGAAAATCTAAAAGGAGTTTAATTCGTCCTGAATCACAGATGTAATATTGCTCCTGACTATAGACTTGGCGGCAGTAGACGCGGAGCAGTAGATAGTGTCCCAGATCCCATTCAGCTCCATTCAAAACCATGACAACACGGAACAAGCTCGGATTTATCCTGCTAACTTAAAGGACATTGTGCCGGGGCGTCAATCAGGCATTATTGCGGGACTGAACAAATGCAAAATCTTGACTGGAACAAATGCTTCCAACGGGTCTCGGACGCGGGGCTACATTTTCCCCTTTTGTTCCCCTCCTCTGGTTGGCATGTATTTGTGTTCCCTGTCGTCCGACCACCCAGGACGACTGGGGAGGCCTGTCCTCCGCCTCCAGCACTCTGCTGCCCGGCTTCATGCGCCTTCATGCGCCTCGCTGAAGTGGATGAGGGCCGATATCAATATCACATACTGGGGGGGGGACATAAGGCTGGATTCACGCTTTGCATTTAATGCGTTTTATATGTGTGGAGCCACAAAAAGAGCCCAGACATCAGCCTGTAGGCGTCAGATCAGATAGAGAATGATCGGAGCGCTTTAATATGAGGACATTTTAAAGGTTTAAATATCAAATTAAAGAGATAAAAATCAAGAAAAATAATAAATTAGAAATTCCCCTTTTAAGTTCTGTGAAACATCGATCATTTATCTTGATTACCAATTAATAAAATCAGTCATCAGTCACTCACAATGAGTCAGAAGCTGAATCAGGCATGTTTGGAGATTTAAATTAGGCATAAAAAGTATTTATTGTACAATTAATTTGCATCTACAATACAATTTTATTATGTTTTTTGTAACACTTTGCTTTAACACCCTCATTTTTTTACATTTAAATGTAAAAAAATTACATTTTATATTTAACAAATGAAGTACAATTATAACTTCTCCTATTACGACATATTTTGTATTGTCACATTGTTTTACTATAATATCATATATTATCTTTTTATTTACTTATTTGTTGTGTTTATGCAGCAGCCCCCACTTAGGGGTGCCCACAGGAGGAGTTATAGCTGTTGATAAATACATTAGTAGGCATTTATCTCTGCTTAGAAGCCTCACTTTGCTTTAACACCCTTATTTTTTTTACATTTAAATACGTATTTAATAAATTAAGTAGAATTATAACTTCTCCTATTAAGACATATTTTGTATCGTCACATCTGTGTTTTACTATAACATCATGTATTATCTTTTTATTCACTCATTTATTGTGTTTATACAGCAGCCCCCACTTAGGGTGCCCACAGGAGGAGTTATAGCTTCTGATAAATACATTAATAAGCATTTACCTCTGCTTAGAAGCTTCACTTTGCTTTAACACCCTTATTTTTTTTTACATTTAAATAAGCATTTAATATATGAAGTACAATTATAACTTCTCCTATTAAGACGTATTTTGTATATTCTCATCTGTGTTTTACTATAATATAATATATCATCTTTTTATTTACTTATTTGTTGTGTTTATACAGCAGCCCCCACTTAGGGGTGCCCATGGGAGGAGTTATAGCTGTTGATAAATACATTAATAAGCACTTATCTTTGCTTAGAAGCCTCACGTTGCTTTAACACCCTTCTTTTTTTTTTTTTTTTACATTTAATTACGCATTTAACAAAAGAAGTACAATTATAACTTCTCCTAATAAGACATATTTTATATTGTCACATCTGTGTTTTACTATAATATCATATATTATCTTTTTATTTACTTATTTGTTGTGTTTATACAGCAGCCCCCACTTAGGGGTGCCCACAGGAGGAGTTATAGCTGTTGATAAATACATTAATAAGCATTTATCTCTGCTTAATAGCCTTAAAACCTTAAACATGTAATGTTAAAGTTTGCCATTTTTAAAATGTGTCCCATCATCATAAATCATCCAGAAAACTCAAAAAAGAAAGAATTTCCTGTTTGCAGCATTCCGGACATTTCCTCCACCATCCATAAACGTCAAAAACTTCTCCAGCCTGCAATTAATGCGCCTCTAATGGCCGTATTAGTTAAACCAACTCGCAAGGACATCACGCTAATTGCTCACTTTGTATGCAAATGTTGGACACGTTGTTTGGGCGAGGACAAGGAGGAGGAGGAGGAGGTGAGGAGGAGGAGGAGGGAGTGTGATGATGGGACGAGCTCTGTTGTCAGTTTGCCACCCAAGACGTGATTCAGCTCCAACAATCACCATTATCTGTTCCTCAGTTTGACGATACGGGACGAATCTGTAATGATGACGAGTGTTTCCTTCGCTCATTGTTGAAGGATTTCTTGTCCCGCACCTACTCCAGCCATTCAGGTACTCTGCGGTAGGAGGAGGCTTTATAAGCTTGTGTTTGCAGCTTATGGAGTGCTGTTTGTGTAAACACTGAACCCAGCACACACACACTCTGGTTTTCGAGCTGCTGTTTGGACAGCGCGTAAAGTGGAGAGCATCCGCTGCGTTTTTTTTTCTTCTCCTTCTTGGATAAACTTACTTCCTACGCAAAACAAACTCAGGATTGCGCACACGGACGCGATGGCTGCCCCGACCAAGTTCAGTTTTTCCGTCAGGAGCATCCTGGATCTGCCTGAACAGGATGCGGAGGCTGGGCCGCGGTCCTCTCATCTCTACTCCTCCTCCTGCTCCTCCAGCTCTCCTTACAGCTCCTGGATGGACTGCGACCGGAGCCCTTGCATATGTGAGTACACACAGATAAACATAAATTAATATAGCAAAGTAACATCTCTTGTACAATACAAATACTTTTCCACTTCATAAGGGATACAGTAAACTAACAACTATCCTACATCAACAAAAGCACTACCTTTAGTAATGAAAAGTCTTTCCACAACATAGAAATATAACAGAGAACATGGGAGCTTATACATCAATTAATGCAATTATTTGATTGTTAAATGTGTTCATGGTAGTGTTTATGGTATGTTATGGTATGGTTATGGTATGTTTTTTTTAACCAATTCACATAAGCAGTGCACATTGTTGAATTTCACATATCTCTTTCCTAATCTAGAAATATATATTTTGTATTTTAACAGCTTGTAGCTTTTTTTTCATAAGGAACCTTTATCTAGATGGTAAGATATGGATAGATACACAAGTATGGGTAATATGCGCATGGAATGTTTTTATTTTAAAAGCTTTATTTATTTATTTAAAGCTTTGAAAGCTTTATATTGAAATTATTAGGAATGAATAGATAGATATGTGGATAGATAGATAGATAGAAGATGGATAGATAGATGGATGGATGGATGGATGGATGGATAGATGGATGGATGGATAGATAGATAGATGTATGACGTCCTGTGGAGAGGCTAAAAAAAATGCGTAATTTCACCTTATTTCTATGTGAATTTGGACTAACCTGCATCATTTATTGCTGCAGCCTCTGACGAAGGTAGCCTCGAGGCCTCCCCGGACTCCACCAAGCCGGATGACTCGTCTCTGGACTCGGAGCCCGACAAGAGCAAGAAGAAGAGCAAGAAGCGCCGGGTCCTGTTCTCCAAGGCCCAGACCCTTGAGCTGGAGAGGCGCTTCCGCCAGCAGCGCTACCTGTCCGGCCCGGAGAGGGAGCAGCTGGCTCGGCTCCTCAGCCTGACCCCGACCCAGGTGAAGATCTGGTTCCAGAACCACCGCTACAAGATGAAGAGAGGCCGGGCAGAGGGAGCGCTGCAGGACCTGGAGATACCGCAGCCTCCAATGCTACGCAGAGTCGTCGTTCCTATCCTGGTCCGGGATGGGAAACCTTATCACACCTGCTTACTTGACACGGAGAAAGCTGGATGTTTACATCCTTCTTCTCCAGCGGTCCACTTCCCCCTGGCCTACCCGTCTCTTCAGCACCCGTCCCACGTCGCTCTTCCTCCGCGGTACCACCAGCACTTTCCGGCCTCCAGACTTGCCTGGAGAGACTTTTGGAGCGACTCGCTCCACTTTAACTCCTTCAAGTGAAAGTGAAGGCCTCATTTCAACGCACAAACTCATTTAGAAATTGCATCAAATGTTTTCTGAATGCAAATTTTCGAGCAATTAAACATATAGATTTTCATATAGAACGAAGGATATTTTGCACATTTTATTTTGATATTTTACTATTTTTTTTTAAATGCTGATAATATTTTCTCATACACGAGGCTTACTGGTGTAGATTTTTTAATTATCCGGAGAGATAATGTATTTGTATGTGAAACTGTTGAAACATAATATTTGTATAAATAACTCTTGTTGAAGACAAATAAGTTGCAGTAGGCTTTAGGCGGTGATAGAAGAGAAGCCTGAATGTTTGAAGGAAAATATAATGTTATTTTTTGTCTTTAAGGAGACTTTCTTTAAAGGTTTTTAATGTTTAAAATGTTTCTTTTTGTGAACGAAATTATTAATAAAAAGTTTCTCATATTTTGTATGATAAGTTTTACTGTGTAATGTGCTTTATTTTTCATGTTTTAGCCCCCAAAAAGTGTATCCAATTCTGAAAACAACACAGTTGCACAAACAAATCTTTTAAAAATCAATTTTAGTTTTTTTTCTTATTTTTAAGTTTAGCTTTTCATGTTTCTTCGTTTTTAACATCTCCAAAATATATTCAATTAAAGCTCTAAGTGTTCAATGCTTTTAAAATCATAATTTAATCAGTAAAATATATTTAATTTGTAGAATGTAAAATATGTAGCAGGTCATGACAGGAGCCCGGAGGCTTTTATAATGTAAAAAAAACTAATTATGCAACCAAAAGCTGAGCAAACATCACTCCTAGAAAGGCCTGGATTTGGTTAAGCATAAGAATACCCAGTAAACATTAGAGCCTCTTTCACCGCAGCACCCTGTTGTCGTCTGGGCTGCTTTTCTCTTTTATACAATTCACTTTTGTTATTCTGAGGCAAGTGGGATAAATACGGCTTTATGTGGAGATCCTGGTTTGTGTACTGTAGGTTTGAAGAAGATATGAATGATTTTTTTAAGGGGACGACGGGCTCTGAATTAAAGGAGGATGATCAACTTTGTTGAAGCTTTAATCCTCAATATTGTACTCGATAATTGAACAGGTGCAGTTGAGGAGCAATAGGTGTTTTATAGCCAGAAATATGCAAGAAAAAGAACAGTTTTTATTGTTTTTTTGTCTGATTATTAAAAGACAGCAGATTTTACAGCGCTATTAAGTCTTCATATTTGTGCTCAATAGTGAAATTACCTCAAGTGAGCTCAGATTTAGAGAAAAGCTGCTTGTTGACCATATTTTCAAAGTTAAAAATACTTTTTAAATTATCCGTCATCTCATTTAAATGTTCCACGGTGAAAAATCTGCCTCGGTGTTTAAAATCATGTCAGTATTTCATCAGTGCCGAGGGGGGTCTTCTGCTTTCACGCCCCCTATAATGTTGTTTGCTCGTCCTGTGACCCTGTAGCCCATCGTCCCTGTCACCTGGTCCTTTGTCCCCCTCGCCGGGGCCACCTTGTATCACATATGGAGGGGACTGGCCGAACCCCTCAGCTCGCTGCATCTCCCCTTAAACACTCTTTTTGTCTGCGTGTCTCCCCGTGAATGGACCATTGTCCCCTGTCCAAAAGGGACCGAGACAAAATCTTTAGTGTTTCAATTCCCGTGATGTTTAATCAGTCCCTGCGACAAATTTATGAGGTTTAACTGCACAATGGTGTTTTAGAGCATCTTGGGGTTTAAGGGTGACAAAGACAGGCTTTTAGAGGTTGCCATTGGTTTTTTAAGTTGGTCAGAGGAATTGTCTGAAAAGGACGGGTTTGTATTAGCCTGCCCATCCTATAGTTTTACTCACTGGTCGGTCCCAGGGGCCCGTTTAGGAAAGTTATAAGGTCCATATAAACTGGGCCACAGGAGGAGATTTCCTAAGTTGTTGCAGATAACATTTAATGCATATTAGACCTCGTTGATCCCCAGAGTTAAAGCGACTGATTGTATTTCTCACATTTTTAGCACAGATCATTTATTGGCAAGCTTTATTCTGTTAGATATCAAACACTAAAGGTTTCCCAAATATTAGCCTTTGACATCTTCATTATAGTTAGTCTGTTTGCACACAGTATGATTATCTAAAAATGTGCAGTATACAAAATATTACAGTTTATATACTCAAAAACTGGTTACTTGTCAAACATTTTTGTCCTGTGGTGACATTGTGCATCACATCCTGATTATTGGCTCTTTTAGAAATAGAAAATTGGATTTAGTTACAATTTTATATGCAACTTCAAGAAAAGATGTTTCAAAAGGAAGATTATTTTTAGTTTATTCAGCCTGCAGTCATTTAGAGCTGCAATGATTAATTGATTAGTTGTGAACTATTAAATTAATCACCAACTATTTTGATAATCGATTAATCGGTTTGAGTAATTTTTTAAAGAACTTTAAGTCAAAATTCTCTGATTCCAGCTTCTTAAATGTGAATATTTTCTGGTGTCTTTACTCTTCAGTGACAGTAAACTGAATATCTTTGAGTTGTGGACAAAACAAGACATTAATCTAGAAAATAATCAACAGATTAATCCACAGTGAAAATAATCATTAGTTGCAGCCATAAAATGATTTGGTATTTGCGTTATTTGAAGAACTACTGCAGCTTTTAGGCTTGTTGGTTATATGATGTACAACACCGACTACTAAATAAGTATCTTATTAACTTGTGTAAGAAGCCTGTATGAGTGAGCTCTGCACTATTTTGAAGTTATAGAGTTAAGTTTGATTTACTGAGTCGTGTTGCAGGTGAAGAGAGGACATGGTTGACTTTATAGACTAGTGTTGTCACAATACTGGAATTTCGAACTTCGATATAATACCCTGAATAATATCGATATTCAATACCGTCTTCAATAGTTTGGGGAAAAATTGACACAACAGTGAAAGCATCTAATTTTAGCTGCTACCCGTGTATCGATACTGTAGAAAATTAGTGTTGAGACGTTTAATATTTCACATATTTAGTATCGGTATGTATCGATACCACGATATTTTTTACAACAATATTGTAGACACAGAGTCAGAATACAACTGTTTTGATTTGACTGCTGCAGCTCAATGAAGCTAAAGTATACGATGGACAGCTGTTTAATGGTGCAACTGGTGTTAACTTAGTTAAGTTGTGATAGATTTTGTATGAAGATGAACAAATATATAGCCGTCTATTCTGTTAAGTAAGCATTGTTTGCAGCATTTCCTTGCAACTCTTCAATATGATAAATGGAACAAAAAGTGCTCCCAGGTTGGGAACCTCTGCTGTGGTTTTTTTCTACAAAAAAAGTTCAATCGCCTCGTTAAAATGTCTTAAAAGCTAATGAACTTCTTCTGTCTCATTGACAAAATCCAAAATCTATGAATATGTTAACTGCTACATACATCAGTGACCTAATTGAGTATCCTTTAATGGCAAAAACGCTCCTTTGTTCCCCAGAAGTAACTAGTATTTAACAATAAAGTTAAAGGTGTAGATATAATACATTATCTGTTGTTCAGTCTCAACTCAGGCTGTGTAACATCACACATTTTGGGGGAATGGGAAATGCATTTAGTTGTTTTTAAATGAAGATGGCGTCTGTTAAGAACTTTGGGAGTTTTTGTTTATGTTTTCAAAGGTCAAAGGTCAGACCGTAGTTGTAGCTAATACAGGGTTTAAATTTGAAAATGATGAATGGCTTTAATGGAATCAAAACATAGTCTACATATACAAAATACCTCTCATTTGTAAAGTTACAGTCCTCTAACCGTAGCACTAGGATATAGATAAATAATAAGAGGTATATACAACTAAAATAAGAATAAAAGTAAAAACAGAAACTATACTAGAGCAATTAAAGTCAAAAGTAAAAGGCAAAAGTGACACTGGTGTGATGTGATTAGTAGCAGCAAAGTCAGCAACATCGTATACCAGACTCATATAATGTGAGAGTTAATGTTCATCTACTAATATAAAAATATAGTAGACATATAATATAGTATATAATGTAATAAAACAGTGTAACATAAAATGCAGAACAATATAGTATGAGATATAAGGTGAAATGTATTATAGGCTACTATAATATATAGATTAATGCAGAGATATAACATAGAATATCAAATATAATATGATATATATAATGTATTTGTTAGCCTACAGCTTTCAGAAATCTAATATTTAAGCTGTTAATTGACATGCTGACATCTTTCTTATCTTCAGATACTTTAATGTGATCAGATCTCCAATAGATGGCGCACTAACACACTGAATCATGTCTCTCTTCCTGCAGTAAATGAGACCAAACGGTGTGTTGTAGTTCTTTGGATGAAGACAGCCGGTGATCCACTAGGGGTCGTGCTTCACTACAAAAAAAAAACATCCCACCATACTTTATAGCTACTCTTTGAACCCTGACCTCCATACTACTATGCTGCTGCTGATTGGACGCAGAAAGATGGCCACCCGTAGTGACGTGAGGCTGCTTGGCGTGACGTCATGTGTCAGTATTTGCTCTCAAGTCTAGTGAGTCCAGTTCTTTTTTCCCCTTTAATATGTACAGTTTGCTGAGAAACAGCTGAAAATGTATATATTTTTAAATATCTGCACCATAAATCTTCACATTTCACCCATTTATAATGTGAGCTTATTGGAAAACCGATGGTTTATTAGCCTATTATGGGATAACTGATAGATTATTAATAGGCTAATCAATCTGACCCTGTAGTCCACATTTCAAACAGAGAAATTAAGGCCTATATGTGATGGTGAAGTTTTTCTTTCTTTTTTTTCCTTTTTTTTTTACCCGCAGTTCATTTCCTGGTGTAGTTGTAAGAGTTGTCACATGAGAAAAAAGGAAAAGGTCAGAAAAAGTTTTAAGTAAAAAAAATGGTATGGGAAACCAACACTGTCAGAGCAAGAGGCACCATTATTACATTTTAATCTATTAAAATGAGATGTAATAGGGTTTGTTTTCGGGTGCAGGATACCATGCAGGCTTGCAGGTATATTTAGCAAAACTATTTATATTAAGTAGACATCAAGTGTTATATAGTTTTTGAATGCAAAATAGCCAAAATGTAACATACTTAAATCTATAATTTGTTTTATATATCATACCATAAAGATGTGTGCAATGGAGATACGTGTGCAGATATTTTTCATCTAGCTTTCTGAGTTCAATTTGTGGCTCATTGGTGGGTTTAAAGTGAAATTTTCACACTTGAGGGGTAGATTTTTTTTTTCATTATCGAGGAGCATATAATGATAATTTCGCTCTCCAGTGTAGCTGTAGCTTTCCCTGTGACGTTTCCATGTGGACATAAACATTTGCGGTGTACCTTTTTTATAAGAAACTATTATTGTTTTACCTTTTTATGAGAAACTATTATTGTTTTACCTTTTTATGAGAAACTATTATTGTTTTACCTTTTTTATAAGAAACTATTATTGTTTTACCTTTTTATGAGAAGCTATTATTGTTTTACCTTTTTATGAGAAGCTATTATTGTTTTACCTTTTTATGAGAAACTTTTATTGTTTTACCTTTTTATGAGAAGCTATTATTGTTTTAACTTTTTATGAGAAACTATTAGTGTTTTACCTTTATATGAGAAACAATTATTGTTTTACCTTTATATGAGAAACTATTATTGTTTTACCTTTTTATAGGAAACTATTAATGTGTTTTTTTGCCTAAATACTAACAGTAAGTAACTTTATTTTTAGTTTTCATTGCACAAACTCGTGTTTCCCAGTCTGAAGTTGTCCCCTGGGTTCTAGCCTCCCCAATCAGTTCATAAAACAGCACCGATGGAGCCTCGATAACAAAAGCTCGCTGCAGCCTCATATACCCGCCACTTCAAAGTCTCCTCATTATTCTGAGGAATTAGCCGGAACATTTGGACTAATTACCGCTAATTGGCCGTAATAGCCGTGTGCCAGAACAGGGGAAAGGTACTGATTTAGATGATTAAGAATGTCTTGCGAAATTCCGTAATTAAGGCAGCCATGAGCGAGATCTACC